>NC_142937.1:80322772-80400272 GCF_046866305.1 Octopus bimaculoides | reverse complement strand
GAGAGGGAGGGAAAGAAAGAGAGAGCGAGAGAGAGAAGGAGAGGGAGGGAAAGAAAGAGCGAGAGATAGAGAAGGAGGGAAAGAAGGAGGGAAAGAAAGAGCGAGAGATAGAGAAAGAGAGAGAGAGAGAGAGAGTAAATAATCTCTATCTGTTAAACTCTGACTGCTAAAATGCTATTTTTCAGATAGCTTGTTAGCGCTAGTGCTCCCCTCTCCGTCTGTCTGTCTGTCTGTCTGTCTGTCTCTCTCTCTCTCTCTCTCTCTCTATTTATCTACCTATATAACGCTTGAAAGGTGGATGGAAAAGAGGTTTAACTTCGATCAAGCAAATAAAATTTCATTACAGCTCATCTCTATGGTTTCTATGCTTGTATGTACGTACGTACGTATGTATGTATGTACGCACGTACGTATGTATGTATGTATGTATGTATGTATGTATGTATGTATGTGTGTATATATATGTATGTATGGATGGATGGATGTATGTTTGTATGTGCGTACGTACGTATGTACGTATGTATGTATGTATGTATGTATGTATGTATGTATGTATGTATGTATGTATGTCTGTCTTGCGAGCGCGGGCACAAAACGTAGTTAGATAAATATAGATTAATAGATTTAGATATTGATATGCATGTGTAAGATTTTGTAATTATGTAAAACGCCATTCCTGTGTGCCTGTTGCTGAGTGTGTCTGTGCGTGGAAGAGCGTCTGTTATTCTTATGTATGCACATTTGGATCCAATCAGACCGCGTCTGTGTAAACACATAATATCTGCGCACGTACACCTCACACACTGCCATATACAATATTCTCCAATAAATTGAACATCTATCTTTTGGAAAGTAGAAGTTACATTCTAGATTCGCTGTAAACATGAAGCAAACGTGTCAAAAATCTTTATTCCGTCCTCCTTTAATATTTGACGATAAAATATATAAATATTTGAGAATATGAAAGAAAAGGAGGAAGGCTTGATAGAAGATTGTATCGGTTCGTCTTGACGTCAGTATTTAAAATTTTTTTTCCTTACCTCAGTGAACTCGCCAATTGCTGCCACAAGAAGATATCCAACACCCACACCAACAGCGATACGATGTGATTCTTCGCACCCCGAAAAACAACAACAACAACAACGACATCCGATAACCAAAAGTAACAATTTAAGGAAAATAGGTCAAAACAACAAATCAATAGGATTTTATATCAGAGAGGGAAATTATGTAATGTATGTATGTATGTATGCATGTATGTATTTATGTATGGGTATGTATGTATGTATGTATTTATGTATGCATGCATGTATGTATGTATGTATGTGTGTATGTATGTATGTATGTATGTACGTATGTATGTAAAGTATGTATGCATGTATGTATGTATTTATGCATGCATGTATGTATGTAATGTATGTATGTATGTATGCATGCATGTATGTATGTATGTGTGTATGTATGTATGTATGTATGTACGTATGTATGTAAAGTATGTATGCATGTATGTATGTATTTATGCATGCATGCATGTATGTATGTAATGTATGTATGTAATGCATGTATGTATGTATGCATGCATGTATGTATGTATGTAATGTATGGGTGCATATATGTATGCATATAATGTATGTATGTATGTATATGTATGTATGTATGTATGTATGTATGTATGTATGTATGTATGTGTATGCATGTATGTATGTATGTATGTGTGAATACATGAAATGTATTTCGAAAATATGGTTCTGTATTTACAAAAAATGGAAAACCCATTCATTTCAATGGTTCCCCAGCCCACCACTACCACCATCACCACTACCAAAACAACCGCAATAACAGCAAAACCAACAACCGCTTCATCATCCTACAACTACCGTTACTACTGATTCGCTTCCTTGCCATACTTCTGGAGAGAGAAGTTGTTGTCGGAGAATTTCTCCGACTGCACCAGCCCTAATTTCTGGCCTTCCAATTTCCCCGAATCTAATCTCATCACTATGAGTAGAGCACGGTTGAGAAAGACACCAACTGCTCTGCTTGCAATCCCAAGGATGAGCTAGTGGCCAAGACCAAGGAAGTGTTTGAAGGGCTCATGGACACAATGAGGAACGCATGCGCCAGATTCCGGAGCCGTCTCGAGGTTGTGGTGGAAGTTAAGGACTTTGAGTGAAGTCATATCTCCCAGCCATACTCGAGCTGATATTTTATGATTTCTAAAAATGAATTTATTTTGGGATGGCAGATTTGTGTTTTCTTTTTCCTTTTATACAAACTGTCAAATTTACCCCGAACACCATAAACAGTAAAAGTACAGTAAAAATGTAGTAAAGTTCCAAAAAAGTGAATCTGGTCGATAGGTGAACATATGTTTGGATTAGAGCTAATAATAATAATAATAATAATAGTAATAATAATAATAATAATAATAATAATAATAATAATAATAATAATAATAATAATAATAATAATAATAATAATCAGTAACAAGACGAGCAAAGAAATATCTAAGTGAATTCCAAATACAACAATTCCCAGAATTAGACGTACAGGAAACAAGCACAGAAAAAGCTAAGCATATGAAAGCCCTGACTAAAACTGCTGCCTTAGCTATTCTTATTGATAAATGGCAAGAAAAGCCTCTAAATGCAAATACCCAAAGATAGCTAATAATGCTGATATTGACAAAGCCCTTCTGGCTTAAAATCAGAAAAGAAGGGTTTATCATAGCAGCCTGAGATCAATGCCGACCTACAAGGAACTACCAAACCAACACATTAAAGAACGGCAGTAGACCAACACGTCGTATATGTAAACAACAAAATGAAACCATTGATCATGTTGTCTCCATGTGCAGTCTTCTTGCGCCTACCGAGTATCTCAACATGTATGATAGAGCAGCACAGTATATTCACTGGGTAATTTGTAAACACCTGGACCTGCACCATGATAAAAACTGGTGGGAACACAAACCACCTCCAGTGCCTGAAGATGATCACATCTCACTCCTCTGGAACCTCAACGTTCAAACTGACAGAAAAATAGATGCCAATAGGCCAGACATCATATTGAAAGACTTCAGACAAAAATCATGCCTCCTCATTGATATGACTGTCCCAATCGATATAAGTGTATCTGTCAAGACCTACCAAAAACTGAGCAAGGATAAAGATCTTGAAACAGAAATTGGCAAAATGTGGAATCTCAAGACTAAAACAATACCTGTTGTAATAGGTGCCCTAGGAATGACAGCAAAAGGGGCTGATTGTTACCTAGCTCAAATACCCGGAAATCCCAAAATAGAAGAAACTTAATAAATAGTGCTCATGTGAACTGTTCATATCCTACGTAAAATATTGTCTATGTAATCCCCCAAACATCTTAATCTGTAAGCAGTGTCAGAATACTTTTAAATGTACATAATAGCAAACACTTTTTACAGTCATTTTAACATCAGACTATCATCTTATAATCAAATTATTTTAAAAATAAACTTCTAATTTACTTAGACATTCTCTAGAACAATACTCTTTATAAAACCAAATATATGGCACCCTAGTCATAACACCAACTTGAACTTCTAACTTGTTGTCTCTCGAGGCCTCTGGGTGAGACTTGGAGTCAACTTGTAGAAATAGAAAGTAAAAGCCAAACATATAATAATAATAACAATAACAACAACAACAATAATAATGATAATAATAATAATAATAATAATAATAATAATAAGAAGAATTTCTTTATTAACCACAAGGGTTTACATTAAGAAAAACATTATGGACAGCTCAGGACAAAACAAAGATTGTGTGTGAGTGTGTGTTGTAAGGATTTTGTATGTAAACAAGTCTAACAAATTTTAAAAAGAAAGAAAGAAAGAAATCAACGCTGTGTAATCCTCAATAGGGAGGAGACGTTCGAGAGATGCTCATGAAAAAAGCCCATAAAGAGAACCATGGGTACCCTGACTTTTGGGGTAGATGCCTATTTTCCTTTCCTTTTTTCCAATTACAGGCGAATGCTCAGGGCATGCTCCTTCACTCACACCATTCTCGCCACTTTCATCTGCCTTTCGGCAAACTGGTCAGAAGACAACACTTCCCCCTCTATTTTCCTTTTCAAGTGAAATTTGAAGAAATTCAACAAGGATTGGCCAAAGAGAAAAGTGTTTGTCTTCAGCTCCTTCAATCTCGTCCACCATAAACCTCTTTCGCCATGGCCACCAGACATATAAAAACAGCCTTTCCTTCCCGGTTAAGGGAAGGCAGCAGGGTGATCTTCACGATGGATTAAGTTGACAGCCGGATTCGTTCCACACGCGACAGCAGGTGTTCGATATAAAGCCACAGGTCAGCAATGCTCAGGCACTGGACCAGTGCATGCAGGACCGTCTTGTCGTCCTGCGCACATCTCGGACACGCTCGATTAACGGCACTTCCGTGCCTGTGAAGTTTATCTCGAACAGGCAAAGCTCTCCGGTAACACTGCCAGGCCAGAGATTTTTGGAAATTATCCATCTATATCGGTTCGAAAGTTCTCCCGAAAAGAGCGACTAGCTGACCTTCTTCGACACCCCAAGAACGTCGTCTCACTTTCCCATCCTCTATAAAATGCTAAAGTGGACGTTCCACCTATCGAACTGTCCGATTGGCTGCGTCCTATGAACGCTTGAAGACATTCCACTTTCCAAATGCTACCCCTCGGTCTCTGTTTTACCCAGGACTGCAGCTCCGTTAAAGAAACTAGCTGCGGAAATATGTCTGGCGAATGGCAACCACGCCTGTTCACCGTCAAGCAAGCACCGGAGATGTCATAGCCATAGTGCATGTCTGCGCATCATCAACTACGGCATGCCCAGGCCACCACGCAACGGGTGCTGCTGACAGCAGATACACTGCCTGACCATCGGAACGTGTCCCTACCACAAGAAGCGGAAGAGTATACGCTCCAGCGTAATCAAATGGTGGCCAGGACAAAGCTCGATGGCCAAGTAGATGACGGACGCGATATACACGTTAGCCACCTCTGCACGATCTTTCCGGGATGGCTTTCCTCAGCCCATTTCTGGGTAAGAGTAGTCACCATGATCGTTATCTCAGCCTAGGTCTTGTCCATCTGGAGTTCCGGACCGAACAAGACTCCGAGCAATTTAACCGGTCCGTCCGTCCGTCCGTCCAGCACCCAACGACGCAGTTGGACGGCATGGACTTGCTTCTCCAGTTGCTGAGCCGCAAGCCCACTGATTCTTGCTCCCGAAACCGCCTCGTAGCCCTTGAGAGCAGTGTCGATCATTTATATGTGATCCGACACTACTACGGAGATGTCGTCGACATATGCCTACACGCGTCTGCCACATCCTCGGTCACACGGGATGCCCCTCAACGCCTTCAGTTTGTGTGGTAGTGGCTCGAGAGTCAGTACGTACGAGAGAGACGATAGGGGACAACCTTGCCGGACGGAGCGCATGATGTTGAACGGCTCTAAGATGTAACCGTTCACTCTGACCACTGAACGGATGTCACTGAGCATTGCAGCGATCCAGCGCCTGAATACAGGCCCGAAACCAGCTATCTTGAGGACAGCCGCCAGGTATAGATGGTTGACCCTATCGAAAGCTTTAGACTGACCTAAATTAATCAGAGCCCCATCCGTGCCAAGTTCTTTAGCTACTTTCTCAATGATGTATAGCCTGAGGTGGAAGTTATCGAGGATGGATCTCTTCGAGATGTCACATGCCTGTGCCTCTCCTACCAGATCCCCGACGACAAGCGCCAACCTCGTAGCTAACACCTTGGCCAAAATTTTGAACTCTGCATTCAGCAGAGCTATGGGCTTAAAGTTGTTAATACAATCCCCCTTGTTCGTGTCTTTTCTCAGCAACGCCACCGCTCCTCGGCTCACAAAACTGGAAATTCTCCCATTCCATTGCCATTTGCAGTAAACATTTGTTAAGAGGTCGCCGAACAAGACTGCATGTTAGCGTAAAGCTCGTAGGGCAGATCATCCAAACCAGGCGATTCACCCCTCGTGCAGCTAGCCATTGCTTCCCGTATTCCAAAGACTGTTATCAGCCTATTCCCTGATGCAGTACCAGTCACTGGCTCTCATGTCTTCTGATCTGGGAAGTGTTATGTACATGTTGTTCTTTGGCATAAAAGATGGGCTACAGCAAATATTCTGCTCAATACTACAGATTTGCTTGTCAGTTGTTCGACCTTAACCAGTTGAGCATGTCTTTTAGCGGCTGACGATATGTGCATCTCTGATCACGGGAAGAAGTAGTGAGGGAGTATCATAGCCATGTGTTGAGAGGAATTCTTTTGGGTTTGGATAATTTATCTTTGGAGACATGGGTGTTTTGTTCAACATCCTTAAACAACCCTTATTCAAGGACCTTTTGAGAGGGTTGGGCTAACGGAGGCTCTAATCTGTGCTGCCCAAGAGCAAGCACTAAGAACAAACTACATAAAATACAGAATAAACAACACATCAGAAAGTGATAAGTGCAGAATCTGTGGATAAAACAGTGAAACCGTATGGCATATTACCAGCCAATGTACGCCACTAGCCCAGAAGGAATATAAGAGACGCCACGAGAATATAGCCAGGCTTGCCCATTAGACACTCTGCAACAAGTATGGAGTTGACAGAGCAAAAACTTGGTACGACCACAAACCTGAAGGCATCGTCGAAAAAAGAAATGCAAAGATCCTATGGGATTTTATAATTCAGTGCGACCATGAGATAGAGAATAGGAAACCGGATATAGTCTTAATTGAGAAAGAGAACAAACTATGCTGGATCATAAATATCGCATGCCCAGCTGACAACAAGGTATGAGATAAGGAATAAAGAAAAGTCGAGAGATATGACAGGTTAGCTTAGGAAGTTAAGCAGTTGTGGTCGCTGAAAAAGGTAGCAGTAGTACCAATAATTGTCGAAGCCCTGGGAACAGTGAGCAAAAATCTCGAGAAGTACGTGGAACAAATAGGGGTTACAGCAAGGGTGGAGCACTTGCAGAAAACAGCACTGCTTGGAACCTCTCGAATACTCCGGAAGTTGCTCGAAAAATAAGAGGTGTTACCTTAGTACACTGGTAGTGAACAGCTGACGTTGTAGTACATCTCCAGCGTTAGAAGCTGTGCAAAGGCAATAATAATAATAACAATAATAATAATAATAATAATAATAATAATAATAATAATAATAATAATAATAATAATAATAATAATAATAATCAGCACTACTGCATACATTTCAGTTGTTAATCTCTGAAGAATCGATAAAATAAATATAAAAATACTCGTAAACTTGTTGCGTTCGACTCTAGCCACATGCCTAATGCCTAGGACCTTGTGAAATATATCATCATCATCATCATCATGATCATCATCATCACCATCACAGTTATTATTGGCTGCAACTATCGTGAACTGCCCTAAATTCTTTCCGACACTCTATTCTCTTAGCTTTATGTCCAGAAACAAAAGCGGTAAGAATGACTGGAGTCACGTGGTCTACGTTTATAGAGACCGCAGTAGAAACTTCTACACAATTTTGGGGCCCCTTAACTTCTTCCCCGACCCCACCAGCATGTCATCAACGTTTGTCAAAGATGTCTCTCGCTCGTGAAAGCTCTTTTCTGACTTTCAATATAGATGCTTCTCCCTCAAGATATTCTATTCATCTGCATATTGTAACGGTTTGTTGGGGGAAACAATAACTGTTAGCATCACCAACGCCATCGCTGCTATCACCACCACCACAACCACAACAATCATCATCTCCACCACGACCGAACACAATTATCATTATCACCTCCATCACCATCATTACCACCATTACTACCACCACTACCATCACCATAACAACCACCGCCACCACATCAACATCGTCGTCAGTCACCACTACGAACGCTACTGTTCGCCGCTGCCACTGCCTCCACCGGCACCGGCACCACCACCACCACCACCACCACCACCACCACCACTACCACCACCATCAGCAGTACCACCGCCGACGAAGAGGACGACGACAACCACCACTACCGCCGCCACCACCACCGTTACTCTAAAATCTATAAAAACCAAGAAATTGAATCCTAAACATGAACACTTGTAAAGGAACTGTACAGCGTGTATAGTAGAGAGACTGTAGGGAGTGTTCGTGTACCAGGGTCAATCTTGTTGAGTGGCAACTTCGACAGATGTGTTTTTCTCATCGTCTGTCTGAGTGAAATTGCAGTGACAGAAACTGTTCCGAAGCCTATTGGACGGTGCCTAGGATTCGAACGACCAGTCATGTCACAAACTGTATTAAACTGATTCTGAGTGAGCTTGATGCTAAGGATACAAGAGTCTACGGAATACTCAGTCATTTACAATTCAATGAACAGACAGCAACGCAGTGGATCGAAGGACTGGAATGTATTGCCTAATGTCACAACACGTAATAAACATCAAGAGACGCGTCGTAATCCTTTCTCTTACAGGCACGAGGCCTGAAACTTTTGGGAGAAGGAGGTGGTCGATTACATCGACCCCAGTGATAATCCGGTGCTTAGTTCATCGGCCCCGAAAGGATGAAAGGCAAAGTCGACCTCGGCGATACTTGAACTCAGAACGTAATGACAGACGATATGCTGCTAAAGCATTTCCTCCGATGTGCTAACGATTCTACTAACTCGCTACTGTAATCATAGTCCATTCTTCTATGAATTAAAAGCAACGCGAGTGTTGTGAACATTATCGACCACTTATACTCAATGTATGTGTTTTACTTGTTCACCGGTATGTTGCAGGGTATCACGTTCGGGATGATTCCCTCAGTTGAATTTAACCTTACGTTTGCATTGTCGTGGCATACCAGCAAATAGCTTTTCTTTTTTCTTTTTTTTTACACTATTTATAGACTGGCGATTCAGTTCGTTTCCGATTCGATTCAGGTATGTGATGCTGATAAGCCACAAAAATGGCGAAATATCGGTATCCGTCACTCATGAATGGAACTAGGGACGGGTTGTCTTACCTGTCTCTTCAGGTGTTTTAACACCCCGAACGACCTGCACAAGTGATTTCTTTATAGTGATCGAATGTTCGTGCCGCATTTTAGCTCACTCTCTCCATCAAATCGACGTTGCCTGAACAGGTGCCACGGTGTGTCACACGTCAGTTATCAAAGTAATCGCAGAGCAACGAGAGATGCAATATTTTGCCCAAGAACACAACGCACAACTCGGTCTAGGAATCGAAACCACGATGTTGCAGTCGTGATTGTAACACTTTAATCAGTAGGTTATACACTTGTATGTATATATATATATATATAGTGAGAATTTACAAAAAAACAAAAGACGAAGACGGGTGTGTAAACAACAAATAGGTGTATTAGTTTAACGCTCGGGAAGTGAGAAAGTTTTTTACGTTTCGAGCCTACGCTCTTCAACAGAAAGGAACACAGAAATAAAGAGGGAGAGAAAATATGTATATATAATATATATACACACACACACACATACACACACACACACACACACACACACACACACACACACACACACACATATATATATATATATATGTGTGTGTGTGTGTGTGTGTGTGTATGCATCAAATGGATGAAATGTTCGTACACATCACTGCACACAAACCTTTGCAACACCTCCTATTCTTCTCTTCTTTTATTGTTAATAAAGTTACTAAAATGTATTTGGATTCCTTTATCCATTTACTTTGGCCAAAATAATGAATAAGATTTTAGGGAATTATATATATTTCTATCCGATTTGCGAGATGGAATTTAGATTTCAATCTGGGCTGCAAAGTCAAACGAGCTTGACCATTTTGGACCTGTAATATTATAATATTATGCTTATAATAAGACCAACGATATATGTAATATCTTAAATGAACTTTCAAGTAGCTAATGTTTAGAATAAGTGTAGATGATAACACGGTATTCTTGTATTCCTGTATGCATTGTAGAAAGATACAGATTACCATTGTCTTCTTTCACTCAAAACAATATATTTACTACACGTTGTAGCTACATTGAATAATGTCATGTTTTGAAGATATTTCACTGTTGCTGTTCGATATATCACATGTAACTTTATAAAAGTTATACAGATTATTTTCGAAATGGTTAGTGTTTCAGAATTCTCACCCTAGCCTGTATATTTTTGTATATTTTATATTCTGTCATCATCGTCGTTTAACGTCCGCTTTCCATGCTAGCATGGGTTGGACGATTTGACTGAGGACTGGTGGACCAGGTAGCTACACCAGGCTCCAATCTGATTTGGCAGAGTTTCTTCAGCCGGATGCCCTTCCTAACGCCAACCACTTCGAGAGTGTAGTGGGTGCTTTTACGTGCCACTGGCACGAAGGCCAGTCAGGCGGTACTGGCAACGGCCACGCTCGAAATGGTGTATTTTACATGCCACCTGCACGGGAGCCAGTCCATCGGCACTGGCAACGATCTCACTCGAATGTCTTTTCACGTGCCACTGGCACAAGTGCCAGGAAGGCGACATTGGTTATTATTATTATTATTATTATTATTATTATTATTATTATTATTAATTCAATGCTGAGCAGTTTGAAATTATTAAAGCAGTTTTCTACCTAAATAAATGAAGCATGTCTGAAGGAATTAATTGAGGAACTTAGACCGTAAATCCCCATGGCAATAAAAAACAAAATAATACCAAAAAATATATAGAAAAAATATCTGTTGAGTATTAAAGCCGGACATTGGATAAGAACAAGGTTCTCAGGGAGACTCAGCGTGTCACAGAATATGACAAGGCTGGCTCTTTGAATTTACAGGTACTACTCAATTTTACCAGCTGAGTGGACTGAGCAGCTGGAAATAAAAGGGTCTTCCTCAAGGACACAACGCACCGTTAGAAATCGAACTCATGACCTTACGATTGTGAATCGAATACCTTAACCACTAAGCCACGGGCCTTCACACACACACACACACACACACACACACACACACACACACACACACACACACACACACACACACACACACACACACACAGAATGTTTTTGTAAATCATTCTGAACGTAACAAACAGAAAAAAGAAAGAATTCAGTCTTTTAGAAAAAAAAAAAAGGAAAAACTGGTGAAATTATGATTTGTGTGGTTTTTCCTAGTTTAATGAGTATTTTTTTCATTTGTGCAACAAATATTTCATTGTTGTTAATTAGTATTAATGAGTGAAAGTTGTTGGGGTGGTAGAACTTGAGGCTTTTGCATTTATATCTATTGGATCAATAGAATAAGTACCAGTAAAATACGGAGGTCTTTATACTCGACATAACAGCTAAATCTCCCTCGAATCACAACCAACTCACCGTGTTAGCAAACGGGTTCGTGGTGCTGGGTTCCCTGTATAGACAAAGAAAGAGACAGGATGGCCACGGCTAGAATGCTTATGATTATAGGTGTGCTCAACCAGGTCTGACCTGGTACTAAACAACAACAACAACAACAACAGCAACAGCAACATGTGCGCGCGCGCGCTAAAGTTAAGGACTCAATAAGATACTTTGGAAGGTGGTGAAACGCAGAATCCAAAACATAGAATCATGCAGTGGTATTTGGTCCAAGTTTCTGTGTTCAAATCGAATCGGTTTCAACTTTTCCTGCAATCCAGGAACAGGAAATATCAAGCAAGTACCTGATGCACAAAAGCGACAGAGATGTAGGAAAAGCAGTAAAATGCGACAACCGATGCAGATTTTGTGGAGTTAACACCGAAGATATCACCCACATCATAAACAGTTGTCCGAAAATGTCATCACGGTATTGTCTACCGATGAGACATGATGTTGTAGCTAGGACACTCTGTAATGAAATCCGTCGGAAGGATAACCCCGAGGACAAAGAAATAAGAACCCACAATATGGTAGAAGCCATAACCACTCATGATAAAAAGGAATACTGGTGGAATATACCAGTGAAGACCTCAATAAAATGTAAGCACAACAGACCTGATATTGTGATTTGGGATAGAGAAGAGAAACTGTGCACAGTTGTGGAAATTATCTTCCCAGCGGATATTAACATGAAGCTGAAGATCAGTGAAAAAGAGAACACCTATGCTGAACTATTGAGAAATCTGCAGTTACTCTATCCAGATTACAAGTTCGGGTTTATACCTGTAATTATTGGGCCCTTGGGATATGTAACACACTGTCTGAATACCTATCTTGAGAAATTAGCCTTCTCAAAACCAGAAAAGAGAAAGCTAATTCGAAGACTACAGATGCAATCCATCACTGGAACTGTAAAAATTCTCGACACAATTATTTTTGGTTGATTTTATGATGCTCACTACATTAAATATATTGGGATTCAAATTTAACACCAGGCCAGTAACGTTGGGGGAGGGGGTTAAGTGGATCACATCGACCCCGTTTTTCAACTGATACTTATTTTACCGACCCTGAAAGTATGAAAGGTAACGTCGATCTCTGCGGAATTTGAACTCAGATCGAAACGCCGCTAAGCATTTAGCCCAGCGTATTAACGACTCTGCCATCTCGCCGACTTTTCTACATTAAATATATTAAAAACATAATAATGATTTCACAATTTTGCTGCAAAGGCAGCAATTTCGTGGAGGGAATAAGCCGATTACATTGACCTCAGTATTCAACTGGTACTTATTTTATCGACTCTGAGAGAATGAAGGGCAAAGTTGATCTCGGCGGAATTTGAACTCAGATCGTAACGGCAGACGCTAAGCATTTCGCCTGATCTGCAAACGATTCTGCCATCGCACCGCCTTTACATTAACTCTAACAATATTAATGAACTTCACTGTTGCCTTTTAATGCTTTTTGTTAAATATCATGATTGTTCATTGTGCCTCCATCTGAAGCCTTTCTGTCGTCTTAATGGCAGCCATTCATCGACTTTGGTATAAGCGGCTATGATGCTGTGTGGAATAAGACGAGCCACAAAGTCGTGTAACTCTGGATTGGCTTATCCAGAATATTAAACATCACTATGGAGTATCTGGAATGTGTTCCTATTTCCAGTATTGGAGAAACTGGAATGATGAGACGCGTAACAATCGCTGGCATAAATGCACACGCATGCTCATACATACATTCACGCACACGCATGCACATATATGCAGGCACACACATATACAACATAAGTGTGTGTGTGTGTGTGTGTGTGTGTGTGTGTGTGTGTGTGTGTGTGTGTGTGTAAAACTAAAAAATAATATCATCATTTAGTTAGTTGTGTGGTAAGAGGTTTGCTTCCCAGCTACATGGTTCTGGGTTCAGTCCCACTGCGTGGCATCAGGATGTATTTCTTCTACTATAGCCTCGAGTCAACCAAAGCCTTGTGAGAGGATTTGGTAGACGGAAACTGAAAGAAGCCTGTTGTCTATCTATCTGTGTGTATATAATCCGAAAATGAAAGAATTTTTTAAAAATAGTACTCATATCGTACGTAAAATATTGCCTATGTAATCACGAAAATATTTTAATCCGTAAACTGTCAAAATACTTTTAAATGTACATAATAACAAACACCTTTTATTGCCATATTAACATTACATTAGTATCTTATAATCAAATCACTTTTAAAACAAACTTCTAATTTACTTATGTTTTGACAGACATTCTCTAGAACAATATTCTGTGCAAAACTAAATATGTGGCACCCTTGTCTCAACTTGACCTTCTAACTTGTTGTCTCTTGAGGTCTCTGGGTAAGACCTGGAGTCAACTTGTAGCAATAGAAAGCAAAAGTCAAACATATAATAATAATAATAAGATGTGTGCGTTTTTCAGACACTCGTACTGAGCTACACAATTATACAGCCATATATCAAACAGAAAACTATTTCCCTTCAAATGTGTGTATAATCGTTGATAAAGAGCAGAGGTGAAGAAGAACGAATGAACTGAAGGATCAGCTAAAACAAATCAAAGAAAAGTGTCAGGTGATGGTGATGGGGATGATGGTAGTGATGACGGTGATGATGTTAATGATTTCTATGACAATAATGACGATGGTGATGATAGTGCTGCTGCTGCTGCTGCTGCTGCTGCTGCTGCTGATGATGATGATGATGATAACGACGATGAAGATGATGGTGATTACGATTCAACTTATTATCAAGGCTTTCATCATCGCTGTCGTCATGAAAACAGTTGTCATAACTACCTTAAAATTATACTCGGTGATGTCACCATCATCATCACCATCATCATCATCATCATCATCATCATCATCATCATCATCATCATCATCATCACCACCACCACCATCATCACCATCATCATCATCATCATCATCATCATCATCACCACCACCACCACCACCATCATCATCATCATCATCATCATCATCATCATCATCACCATCATCACCATCATCATCATCATCGCGTCGTCGTCGTCGTGGTCATTGTGTTCGTCGTCGTCGTTGTGGTGGTAGTTGTCGTCTCGTCGACGTCGTCATCTTGGTTGTGGTCATAATCATTGTCATCGTCATGGCCGTCGTCACGGTGTTCTTCTAATTAAGAGTGACGTCACCGTACCACTTAGTAAGGTTTCATTTAACTGGAATGTTTCCTCTTACAATTGTGAAACCAATTCCCTTTCCATCGTCCCTACCCCCACCTCCTAGCGCCACCACCACCATCACCAGTATCATCACTGCTTCCTCTCCTCCTCCACTACTACCACCACCACCATCACCACCATTATCATTGATTCAATCACCACTGCGGCCAACGCCACCACCGTTACCCCAACACCACTATAGTGACTACCGTCATCCTTATCATCACGTCCCTCTCATACACACATACCGCCTCCACTACCACCATCCCACCATCCCCATCATTTTATCAATGACAACTCCAAATTGTACTGACAACACTATTAACAACAATTATATGGTTCCGACAGAGCAGCGTTTTCAACGAGGAACTCTCTACATAATGGAAAGAAAATTAATCCACGCAACAGTGCTCGTGGTCAAGTTCTCCCTCAGAGATTTCAAAGTCAGAAGTGATTTCGAATTGAAGCCATTCTGCCACTTTAAGTTATATCCTAACATAGAAGCTTTAGGTGGGCAACAACAAGACAACGTCAATTACCTCAACGCCAGCGGTAACGTAAAACAGAAACAAAAACAACAGCAGCAACAACAGCAGCAACAACAAGGTCTCACCCACATATGCATATATTCATGCGCCTGATCATACGAAACCATTTGAAATACATCTACAAATGCCAACACATATGTAATAGAATTGTAGAAACTTGTCAATCCTTGTTAACAATAATGTCAAAGACAATCCAAGTGATTGAGTACTTATCGCTAGGCGTAGGTGACTGATGCCACTTGTATTATTCATAGTACAAAGACAGTAACCCTTTCTTCCGTCTGTGGACTGAGCATTTGGGGAAGATGTTCTTTCTTTCCATTTTCCAAATTTTAAACCACAAAAGGTGGTTAGAATTGTATAATTTGTGAATTATCCACAAGTGAAGTGCTTAGGTAGTTGACATACTGTTTTACTCGTTTCAGCCATGCGGCCGTGGTCATGCCGGAGCAATATATTTATTTTAAAATGATCAGAAAGTAAAGGAAAATGTGGTCATAGGGTACAATTTGATAATACAGTCTAAGATAAAACAAATGATAAAAAGATAAAAGAGAGATCAGATAAATAGAATCATTGAAAAATGAAGGCATTATGTAAAGGGCAGCAAATACTGAAACCTCAGTATTGCTGAAAAAAAAAAAACCCAGAAGACTAATTTTGAAACACTGAAATCAGGGACATATCTAAATACCAATGGAAAGTATTCTGTATGCGTAAACATGACCACAACTTTGTATTACAGAAGCGGACATTGCAAACCAAGAAGAGCGCAGTTAGCAGCATCAAACACCACAAGGCATTCAATCCCACACAAAGATGTGGCATATTCACCGGCTTTATGAAGTGATTAGGACAGCAGTGTACATTGTGTCGTTCCAAAGACGAATGGATGAGATGTGAAGGGGGTTTGACTGTTATTCATAACAAGACCAATCGTGTAGAATTGACAAGGTCCTTTCAGTCACTTCCGTTTTTATTGAATACAACCGGAAATCACAGTGAAATTTAATGGCTGAACAGGATATCAACTTGTCTGCACATCACCATAACTCTACAGCACTATAACACTGTACCAGTGATATACACGGGTTGATTCAATTGAGTCGATGCCAAAGTTGGTTTTGAGTTTGGCATAGACATTCAATTTGACCGTTTCTTTTTCAATCTAACCATGTATGTATGTGTGTGTGTGTGCATGTTTGTGAGTGTGTGTATGTGCGTGTGTTCGCACGTACTGGACGCAGCATAACCGAATAGTTAAGAATTTTGCTTCGTACAGCAATGGTGGTGGTGGTGGTGGTGGTGGTGGTGGAGAGTAGATTGGTCATGGTCATAGTCATAGTTCGTCCGTTGGTGTCGACGATGACCAAGAACATCACATGGGAGAAGAAGACAAGGTACGGTGTGTCCAGTTGTGATCAACCAGTCAAATGCACGCTCAGAAGGCTCTGCTGTAGGTTGAGTAATGTCGGTCTGCTGGAACTAAAGGCGAAGAGACAGTTCTGGATTTGCGTAGTTCGCGATTTTTTTATGCCCCTTCAATCCAGTTCTGTTCGTAGGATGTGGCACCTCTGTTGGTGTAGCTTCGCCAGGCAGGGTGGTCTTGCTTTAGCGTTTCCCAGGTGTCGGGGTTGATCTCAAAGCTCTTCAGTGAAGTTTTAAATGAGTCCTTGAAGTGCTTTTTCTGTCCACTTTGCATATGCTTGCCTTTCGACAGTTCGCTGTAAGTCGTTCGTGGGGTCGTATGACAGGCATTCGAACAAGGTGGCCTGCTCCACCTGAATGCTTAGTAAATCAGCTCGAGAGAGGACTTCTATGTCTGGAAGCTTGTCTCGCCAGCTGATTCGTAATTGCTTTCTCAGGACTTCATGTGGAAGCGGCTTTGCTTATTGGCTCATTACAATGGTAACTGTGATAGTAGTTAAGATTAGTTGAGTCTAAACAATAATGTCGAAAGTTCATCTCCTGCCAGCAACGCAATATTGTTTAGACGGTGAAGATTCAAAAGAAGGACCCGATTCATCTCGTTCTGGACAGACCAAAGGCTTCACCCCGAAAAGAGTGCCGACCTGAGGACCTTGGGAACTCAGTGAAAGGGCCAAGGAGGGAGCTGAATGTTTTGAAGGCTTCTGATTTTTCTTAGAAATGAAATATTTAAGTCAAGTACAACAATCTTATATCTTAAATGTATTTTCAAAAAATAAGAATACATAAAAATCTTTGTCAAGATTTGAATATGAATAAAACAATCTGTTTTCCAAGAGAAGAAACACGACTTCGGTTATGTAGCAAGGGACCCTATTCTAGACGTCCTCAGCTTTAGTAATTTAACATAGAAGGCACTAATCCACACATGTTTATGTGTAGGAGAGGAAACGTGACTTTGGAGATTGGAGCAAGGTCCAGTATGATTTTATTATAGAAATCTTCACTTTTAGAAATTCATATAAAAATTGAACATTGGTGGTGGGTGGTGGGTAGCTTTAGTCCACTCAAATATCTAAAAAGCGGCCCATGGTGGAAGGAATAATGCCATTGCGCAAAATTAGAATTTAGAAACTTTGAGAGAACGTAAAATAATTTTTTTTAAACGGTTGTACTCAAATTAAATAAGCTATAAAAATACAGTTTGAATACTGTGATTGCAGAAGATGGAGGTTTGAGTCTCACGAACAGCCTTCGAGTTTTATCTATTCAAAGATTTCTTTTTTTTTTTACCCAACATGTACACGCTGTTATCTACAACTTTATTTACTTGGAATTCAACCGTTAGAATAATCTGCTGCTTTTTTTTTTATTTTCGCGACACGTGATAAGCATGGCGAGGGTTCGTTCGTAAACTCCAAGTCCATAAAAAGCGATGGACCTGACCAAAAGTCTTTCAGGTGAAACCACATCGTCTTGTTTTCAGGTATAGTGTATCTAGGACGAAGTTACGTTCGGTGTCCTGCTTTTAAGTGGGATGTAATTTGAGGATGATTTGGTTTCTATTTCTAACAGGCCATAGGCTCGCTTCTCTCATTGTTTCGTTTATGGTGGTGGTGGTGTTAGGAGACGAAGCGGTGGAGGGGACGTTAATGGTTAAGTAATTATAGTAGATTTTGTTGTTATTGTTATGTAATTCCTGTCATGTGTCTGTTCGACTGTGTCTGTTTGTCGGACTGTTGTCTGTCGGTCCGTTTAACTGAAACTGAGACTGTAAGGGGGCGCAAAAAGATGGAGGAGCAGTGATATGGGTGGGGGGCGCAGGATCCGTAGAGGAAGGTGTCGGATTACAGGAGGCGGAAATGTAATTTTTGAAATGAAATTGAAGTAATTAAATTATACAAAAAACAAGAAGAAAAATAAATTGAAACAACAACAAAAATAGTGAAAGAGACAAAATAAAATTCTAATTGGTAATTGGAAAGTCGCAGACATACATTCACACATGCACTTATGCACATGTGCACACATACACGTATGCATTTATGCACATGTGCACGTATGTGTCTAAACACAATTATGCTCTCATACAGCCATACAACTACACACACACACACACATCGACGCGCAAATACACCTGAGCACATCATCATTCATATATTTACTCAAACGAAGAAAACATTGAAGGAAAACGTCAGACCAGCGCTCTTTCATTTCGTTCTCTTTCCTTCTCTTCTCTTTCATTTCATACTCTTTCCTTCTCTTCTCTTTCATTTCATACTCTTTCCTTCTCTTCTCTTTCATTTCCTACTCTTTCCTTCTCTTCTCTTTCATTTCGTTCTCTTTCCTTCTCTTCTCTTTCATTTCATACTCTTTCCTTCTCTTCTCTTTCATTTCGTTCTCTTTCCTTCTCTTCTCTTTCATTTCATACTCTTTCCTTCTCTTCTCTTTCATTTCATACTCTTTCCTTCTCTTCTCTTTCATTTCATACTCTTTCCTTCTCTTCTCTTTCATTTCATACTCTTTCCTTCTCTTCTCTTTCATTTCATACTCTTTCCTTCTCTTCTCTTTCATTTCATACTCTTTCCTTCTCTTCTCTTTCATTTCATACTCTTTCCTTCTCTTCTCTTTCATTTCATACTCTTTCATTTCATACTCTTTCCTTCTCTTCTCTCATTTCATACTCTTTCCTTCTCTTCTCTTTCATTTCATACTCTTTCCTTCTCTTCTCTTCCATTTCATACTCTTTCCTTCTCTTCTCTTTCATTTCCTACTCTTTCCTTCTCTTCTCTTTCATTTCGTTCTCTTTCCTTCTCTTCTCTTTCATTTCATACTCTTTCCTTCTCTTCTCTTTCATTTCGTTCTCTTTCCTTCTCTTCTCTTTCATTTCGTTCTCTTTCCGTCTCTTCTCTTTCATTTCATACTCTTTCCTTCTCTTCTCTTTCATTTCATACTCTTTCCTTCTCTTCTCTTTCATTTCATACTCTTTCCTTCTCTTCTCTTTCATTTCATACTCTTTCCTTCTCTTCTCTTTCATTTCATACTCTTTCCTTCTCTTCTCTTTCATTTCATACTCTTTCCTTCTCTTCTCTTTCATTTCATACTCTTTCCTTCTCTTCTCTTTCATTTCATACTCTTTCCTTCTCTTCTCTTTCATTTCATACTCTTTCCTTCTCTTCTCTTTCATTTCATACTCTTTCATTTCATACTCTTTCCTTCTCTTCTCTCATTTCATACTCTTTCCTTCTCTTCTCTTTCATTTCATACTCTTTCCTTCTCTTCTCTTCCATTTCATACTCTTTCCTTCTCTTCTCTTTCATTTCCTACTCTTTCCTTCTCTTCTCTTTCATTTCGTTCTCTTTCCTTCTCTTCTCTTTCATTTCATACTCTTTCCTTCTCTTCTCTTTCATTTCGTTCTCTTTCCTTCTCTTCTCTTTCATTTCGTTCTCTTTCCGTCTCTTCTCTTTCATTTCATACTCTTTCCTTCTCTTCTCTTTCATTTCATACTCTTTCCTTCTCTTCTCTTTCATTTCATACTCTTTCCTTCTCTTCTCTTTCATTTCATACTCTTTCCTTCTCTTCTCTTTCATTTCATACTCTTTCCTTCTCTTCTCTTTCATTTCATACTCTTTCCTTCTCTTCTCTTTCATTTCATACTCTTTCCTTCTCTTCTCTTTCATTTCATACTCTTTCCTTCTCTTCTCTTTCATTTCATACTCTTTCATTTCATACTCTTTCCTTCTCTTCTCTCATTTCATACTCTTTCCTTCTCTTCTCTTTCATTTCATACTCTTTCCTTCTCTTCTCTTCCATTTCATACTCTTTCCTTCTCTTCTCTTTCATTTCCTACTCTTTCCTTCTCTTCTCTTTCATTTCGTTCTCTTTCCTTCTCTTCTCTTTCATTTCATACTCTTTCCTTCTCTTCTCTTTCATTTCGTTCTCTTTCCTTCTCTTCTCTTTCATTTCATACTCTTTCCTTCTCTTCTCTTTCATTTCGTTCTCTTTCCTTCTCTTCTCTTTCATTTCATACTCTTTCCTTCTCTTCTCTTTCATTTCGTTCTCTTTCCTTCTCTTCTCTTTCATTTCATACTCTTTCCTTCTCTTCTCTTTCATTTCATACTCTTTCCTTCTCTTCTCTTTCATTTCATACTCTTTCCTTCTCTTCTCTTTCATTTCATACTCTTTCCTTCTCTTCTCTTTCATTTCATACTCTTTCCTTCTCTTCTCTTTCATTTCATACTCTTTCATTTCATACTCTTTCCTTCTCTTCTCTCATTTCATACTCTTTCCTTCTCTTCTCTTTCATTTCATACTCTTTCCTTCTCTTCTCTTCCATTTCATACTCTTTCCTTCTCTTCTCTTTCATTTCCTACTCTTTCCTTCTCTTCTCTTTCATTTCGTTCTCTTTCCTTCTCTTCTCTTTCATTTCATACTCTTTCCTTCTCTTCTCTTTCATTTGGTTCTCTTTCCTTCTCTTCTCTTTCATTTCATACTCTTTCCTTCTCTTCTCTTTCATTTCCTTCTCTTCTCTTTCATTTCGTTCTCTACTCTTTCATTTCATACTCTTTCCTTCTCTTCTCTTTCATTTCATACTCTTTCCTTCTCTTCTCTTTCATTTCATACTCTTTCCTTCTCTTCTCTTCCATTTCATACTCTTTCCTTCTCTTCTCTTTCATTTCATACTCTTTCCTTCTCTACTCTTTCATTTCGTTCTCTACTCTTTCATTTCGTTCTCTACTCTTTCATTTCGTTCTCTACTCTTTCATTTCGTTCTCTTTCCTTCTCTTCTCTTTCATTTCATACTCTTTCCTTCTCTTCTCTTTCATTTCGTTCTCTACTCTTTCATTTCATACTCTTTCCTTCTCTTCTCTTTCATTTCATACTCTTTCCTTCTCTTCTCTTTCATTTCGTTCTCTACTCTTTCATTTCGTTCTCTACTCTTTCATTTCATACTCTTTCCTTCTCTTCTCTTTCATTTCGTTCTCTACTCTTTCATTTCGTTCTCTTTCCTATATAACGTATTTGTTTTATTTTTTCGGCCATTAGCCCATGGCCATGCTGGGGCACCACCATGAAAGGTGGACTCAATTATATTAACCCCAGTCCTAGATTCGGGTTTGGAATTTATTTCCCATTTCCTCCCTTCTCTTCTTTTGATTATGTCATCTAGCTATCTGTCTGCCTGTCTGTCTGTCTGTCTCTATCTATCTATGCTTTATCCTCCTCCTTCTCCTCCTCTCCTCCCTTTTCTTTCTTTCTATACATCTCATCCTATTTTCTTACTCTCTCTCTCTCTTCTCCTTCTTTCTGTTCCCCCCACTCTCTTTCTCACATTCTTACATCCTCTCTTTCTTTCTTTCTTTCTTTCTTTCTTTCTTTCTTTCTTTCTTTCTTTCTTTCTATATCACTCCCTCTCTTTATCGGGCTCTGAATTTTTCTTTCTCTTTTTCTCTTATTTCGTTGCTTTCTTTTCATACTCCTCAGTCTTCTTTCTTTCTTTCTTTCTTTCTTTTTTCCTTTCTTTCTTTCTTTCTTTCTTTCTTTCTTTCTTTCTTTCTTTCTTTCTTTCTTTCTTTCTTTTCCTTTCTTTCTTTTCATCGCTCTCCTCCCCACCACTTGTTTTATTTTTTGCCTTTTCTTCATTTTCTCTCTTTTACTACGTCCTGCTTTTATTATTTATTTACTTCTTTCTTCCCCCAATTCGTTCATTCTTTCTCATCGTTATGCCCTACCCCCACCCCATCGTCTGCGTATTCAAACCCCCTTCTCACTCTCTCCCCCCTCTTCAACTCTCTTCTACGTCAAACATCTTAAAAACCTGACAATGTGGACAGTTTAATAGCGACTGTAACACTTAACAGGGTTCCTCAAGTCACGTAATATGTGAAGCCTGCCTCTTACACAGCCTCTAGTGTAATAGGCCACTCCATAAATGGTCTACAGTGGAGTATCTGTCATACAACGTTCACCTTATGACTACTGGTTCTTTCAGTTGTAAGCCCTCAAGAAATAGCAGTCAAATCCCCAGGAAACCACATGCAGCCGTTTAACATGTCTCACATTGGACTTAAACAAACTAACTATATCAGGTCATCCAGATCGTATGTGGGCTAATAATACCTGTTAACTCAGCCGATAAGTATAGCGTAAGGTGTACACAATTTCGGCCTCATAAGCCACAAGTTTGTGATTTTCCTGTTTAACTTAAATACAATTCATAGGGATGGGCCACACTTTTGATTCGGAAAAACAACAACGATTTAATTTGTAAACTAGTTAAGTGAGAATGGACGGAAGGTTGTTGAGGGTCGTCAAATGTGGGGTAACCTTCTGAAAGGACCCATTGACATAGAATAAATAAGTTATAGTAAAGAAGTGGTTTTGGGTTTTTCCTAAGGTCTTCGCTCCCGACCACACAACCGAGCGATTCCCAGAAGATATATCCACGAAAATCTCTTGCTTATGTGATATAGAGGAGTGTGTATGGAGTAGTAAACCTGACTATGTTGGGATCTAATCCGCTTGGATTTACAAATACGATTGACTATTGCTTCTTAGTGTAAGGCAATGAGTTCCTGAGTTTCGGTCTGAGTTCCAGAAGTTGAATTACTTGAATGTAAAGCATCATCTACCCAGTTGCAAATGATGCGTTACATTCTGCTTCAAATCTCACACACAGTCTCCTAAAACTCTTCTCTTTCATTACTTCTGTACGCTTTTTGGTTGCTAATGTTGCAGCGTTGGTTAAAAATAGTGTTGGAGCAACAATACAAAAACAAGATGAAGGTTCGAGAACGGATTGCAAAATATTCAGAATACTATCGATGGGAAATAAGGGGAAATTTCTCCTTGAAACATCGATGATAATTGTGAGTTTTAAATAAAAATAAATGAAAAAAGAATCCGAGGTGAAAATGAGAAGAATAATGGAAACAAAGAACATTTGGAATTGTTTGACAGCAATCACTTTAAGACACGCACGCACACACACGCGCACACAGACAGACAGACACACACACACACACACACACACACACACACACACACACACACACACACACACACACACACACACACACACACACACACAAATATTATTATTATTTTCATTGTTTTTTTTTCTTCCTTCAAATTTTCTTCCATTTCTCGCCGAGTGTTTTCCGTACACCTAGGGCAGAGAAGCTCGTTGTATGCATTACCTACAGGAAGTGCAAAAAAATCGTGCTAACTAGAATGACTCATGTACTGAGAAGAGCATTATCGCTGTGAAAACAACATCCACCCATGAATTTCTTTATTTATTGATTGTTTTAAAAATACATATTTTACCTGTGAATTTGCGTGCGTAAACTGGGAATGCATACAATGAGTTTCTCTGCCCTAGGTGTATGGAAAACACTCGGCGAGAAATGGAAGAAAATTTGAAGGAAGAAAAAAAAAACAATGAAAATAATAATAATATTTATGTGTGTGTGTGTGTGTGTGTGTGTGTGTGTGTGTGTGTGTGTGTGTGTGCGTGCGTGCGTGTCTTAAAGTGATTGTTGTCAAACAATTCCAAATGTTCTTTGTTTCCATATTCTTCTCATTTTCCCCTCGGATTCTTTTTTCATTTATTTTTATTTAAAACTCACAATTATCATCGATGTTTCAAGGAGAAATTTCCCCTTATTTCCCGTCGATAGTATTCTGAATATTTTGCAATCCGTTCTCGAACCTTCATCTTGTTTTTGTATTGTTGCTCCAACACTATTTTTAACCAACGCTGCAACATTAGCAACCAAAAAACGTACAGATCTAAAATGTCAGCGGTTTTGATTTTATAATGCCGACATATTGTCCAGTGTAAATACTGGCCAACTCTGTCATGTCTTGCTTTATATTCTACAGGTGCCAAGACTCTACACCCTGAGATTAGTTGGTCTATAGTTTCAATCTCATCGTTACAGAATCGGCATTTTTTATCACATTGGCTTGGTAGTTCCGGGTTAATAAGCTTTGGTCTTGAGCAGCCAATATGAAACCTTCACTCTCTGCTTTTAGCCCTGAGCTTCGTAACCATTGATGCGTGCGTTTCTACTTTTGTCTTTGCAATTAATTTTATTTTATTTGCAGCAGCAGTTGGTGCATTTCCATAAACCTTCCTTTATTATTTGATTTTTATTTTTTCTAACCACTAATCTTCATATAGGGGCCGCGTTTATCATCATTAGCAGCAGCACCACCACCACTACCACCAGTAGTTGTAGCAGCAGCAATATCACTATCAGCAGCAACAGCGGCAGTGGTAATAGTAGTAGTAGTGGCAGCAGCAACAACAGCAGTACCAGTAGTAGCAGCAGTAGTAGTAGCAATAGTGGTAGTAGCAACAGCAGTAGCAGTAGTAGGAGTAGCAGTGGCAGTAGCAGTGGCAGCAGCAGCGGTGGTAGCAGCAGCAGCAGTAGTAGTGGTAGTAGTAGTAGTAGTAGTAGTAGTAGTAGTAGTAAAATAATAATAATAATCCTTTCTACTAAAGGCACAAGGCCTGAAATTTGAGGAAAGGGGACTAGTCGATTACATCGACCCCAGTGTTTCACTGAGACTTAACTTATCGACCCCAAATGGATGAAAGGCAAAATCTACTTCGGCAAAATTTGAACTCAGAGTGTAGCGACAGACGAAATGCCGCTAAGCATTTTGCCCGGCGTTCTAACGACTCTACCAGCTCACCGCCTTAATAATAATAATAATAATAATAATAATAATAATAATAATAATAATAATAATGATAATGATAATAATAATAATAATAATAATAATAATAATAATAATAATAATAATAATAATAATAATAATAATGAGCTCCATTAATAATGGAATCCGAGTTAAAAACATTGGGGAGAATAAACTTGTAGATCTAAAATGGTAAAAGAATGTTAAAAAAAGCCATAGAAATTATTAACCAAAAATGCGAGGAAGTTTAGCGAACGAATAAGTATGGAGTAATTTATGGTTTGTAGCGGTGTTTATTGGGAATAATATAATATATTGAACTATTAACAAATATTGATTGAAGAAGGAATCAGAGGAGAGATTAAATGTTTCTGGAAGTTTGGATGGTATGGAAATGTAATAAAAAGTAAGATTATGAGAAATCTTGGGAATATTAAATGGGAGAGAGAGAGAGAGAGAGAGGGAGAGAGAGAGAGAGAGAGAGAGAGAGAGAGAGAGAGAGAGAGAGAGAGGGTGAGAGGAGTGAGTGAGAGAGAGGAGAGAGTGAAAGAGAGGAGAGAGAGAGAGAGAGAGAGAGAGATAGAGAGAGAGAGAGAGAGAGAGGCGGGGTCAGGGAGTGAGACGGCTGCTAAAACAACGATTGTTTGGATTGTATTCCAGATAAAGATTCTGATGATGTGATTACAGAGAAAAATCAAGCGCTCAGTGTTTGTCTCTATTTTCACAACAGAAAGAATGGCGTAGTTTAAGCCGATGTAGGTAAGAATCGGAGGAGTTAACAGCTTGGAGGGTGAAATAAAAAGCTAATTGTTCTACATAGTGAGATGGCTGAACTTCAATGTTTTGGGTGAGAAAGAACCCAAGAAACGAAATTATCGATTACCTGTATTGATTTTAAGGACTTGATCTAGTAGTTAAAATATTTTAATATTAATAATATTGTCCCGCTTCTCACGGCGTTGTGTGTTCGAGTGTTACGCCGTAAACAACCTTAACTAAGGAAAAATCGAAGACATGATTGATACCTTTAACAGATTAATACATTTATGCACCAAAAGACACACACACAAAAAAATTAAAACAAAAAAATTAAAGCAAGGAACCTTCCACGTGACCAAATAGTTTAAAATAAAATTTTATCATTTGATTCCTATTTTGGTCCTTTGAGTTGTTTCTGGTCGCAAAGATGGAACTGAAATCGGATGACTTTATTTGGGATGCGAATGGAATAACCTGGCTAGCGCTAGCGGATTATTGATGATCATCGATAATCTTTCAGTCATGTGCTGGGAGAAATTATAAAAACATTTGATACTCCGTCAGTTACAACGACGAGTGTTCCAGTTGATTTAACCGATGGAACAACCTGCTCATGAAATTAACAAGTAAGTGACTGAGTACTCCACAGACACGTGTACCCTTAACGTAGTTCTCGGGTGAGATTCAGCGTGACACAGAGTGTGACAAGGCTGGCCCTTTGAAATTCAGGTACTACTCATTTTTACTAGCTGAGTGGACTGGAGCAATGTGAAATAAAGTGCCTTGCTCAAGGACACAACTCGCCGCCAGGAATCGAACTCATGATCCTACGATTGTGAACCGAATGACCTAACCACTAAGCCACATGCTTCTACATATAACTCGCAACGTTTACACCTTAGTGTGTCGGGTCAATGCATTTATATATACAACTTACGCATGGATATACTGTTGTTGTTGTTGCTGCTGGTGCTGCTGTTGTTGTTACTCTACCTCCAAGTAAGCCCTGACCTCTGTGACCTTCGACGAAAGAAGTCACAGCTTTGATCAGTCGTTTTCTTTTCAAATTCAGTTGCGTGAAGAACAATGTCATCTTCAGTTTTTTGTATTTGTGGTTTCAGCTGTCACTGTTTGAACCCCGACCAAACATGCAACGATCAAAGATGCTCCAACGGCAACAATTAACGTACGTCTATCACCCATCTATAGATGTGTGTGGATATATAAAAGAAATAGATAAATCTCACACAGAAGTCAACTTGATGAAAAGAAAACGTAATTCTCTTCCACATTTAAAAGGAAGTGGAATGGTTCGGAATGGTTCGGAATGAACTTATTTATTGATTGAGAAGTATTTTTGGTTTTGAATCGAATATCAGAAGTGAAAATGGTGTTGTATGTATTTTCAGGCAATATGATAATAAAAATAATTTATTCTTTTCTTCACGACAGATATGTCCGTATAATTTCTTATCTATTTGTAATTCGCTCTTGAATTTAAAAAGGCTCAGTTAACTTCTGATTTTCATCTTTGAAAGAATCTAAAGAAACTTGATGACAAAACTCTGTAAATATACCATGGTGACCAAATAATATACAAAATTTCGCTGTCAGAAATACAAAGAGTAATAATATTCTTTTCTACAATAGGCACAAGGCCTGAAATGTTAAGGGGGGTGGCTTGTCGATTACATCCACCCTAATGCTAATTCAGCGCTTATTTTATCGACTCTCAAAAGCCAAGTCGACCTGGGCGGAATTTGAACTCAGAACGTAAGGAATGCAACTGAGCACTTTGTCTGGCATGCATCGCTTTCGAAGAGTTATAATATTATTGATAATTATTGATAATGCTCTTTTAATTTGTTGTGTATCTTATTGTATATTTGAATTAGTTTTCAATCAGAGATTAAATACCAACTCAAGATTGAGATCAGAGGTTTCTTTCTTGGAGGAGAATATTATTCTCCCAAAGAACGAACAAACATTTTACAATATAAGCAATTATAGTATTATTATGTCTATTATTGTAAATATTCTATTACTGTTTTCATGAATGCATTTATATTTGTATCTCATTTATATTGTTGTGATAGAATTATTCAAATATTATTTCTAACTCGTGTATTATGTGATCCTGTCAATATGGATATTCAATTTACAAGATGTCATACTTTGGGAAACAAACTCGATCTGTTCGGCGCATGAAATCCACTAGCTTTTTTTTTTCTCTTATTCTCCCACACACATTGTACACAATATGCAAACCTTTGCTGAATAAAATCGTATTTCGCATTAGTTACCAAAAACTGTAAGCACCTTCACAACTTAGACTTCCGTAACGGTCATATCCCATTTGTGATTATCATAATTTATGGGAATATTTAATGATTTACGCTATGACGCAGTCTAGTCTCCGTTTGTCTTACCTTAACTATATCGGTGACTATAACATTCATACACTTATGTATCTCTTCTAATAAATAAATATTGCTTAGCGTCGTTCGTTCTCCGACTAAACATTTCAATATGAAAATGTCATTTCAATTGACATTTCTTTCTTAATGAAGTTCATTAACAAAAACATATAATTACTTTAAAGTGTTTAGAAATGCAGGTCATCTCTTTCTCTCTCATCATGTTCGCTATAATCTGTCCAAACATCGTATTTAGTATGACCGACGGCTCCGCCATTAGCTGGATGACCCAAAGCTGTAACATCTTTCATTTTACTACTTATTTGGGGAATAAACAACAACAACAACAACAACAACAACAGCAGCAGCTGCAGCAGCTGCAGCAGCTGCAGTAGCACATACGTACAAATGGTTCGAAAATCGATTAACGTTGTTAATTTGCTTCAGTCTGTGGAGAATTAGTTAAATTTGCCCTGTTTATCTGTCTATCTTAGAGGTTATATATATTATATAATATCTTAATACTGTGTGGACTGAGATCCACTTTGAGTGTCCCTTGATATTAAATAAAGTACGGTATGCGAATTAGTAGCTCCACTTCTCCGTACCTACTGGAATTGTTGAGTATACAAACAGATTGGTTGCTCATCGCTGTGGAATTGGTGAAATCTATGTAAACACCTCCAATGAGAACTCAATGAGGTTTGAAAATCGATTTGGTCTGTTCGTCATTTTAAATTTTCTTTGTTATATATCCGCTAAAGAGGTTTACACACACACACACACACACACACACACACACACACACACACACACACACACACACACACACACACACACATTCACACACATATATACAAAGGGGTGCTAAAAAGTTCCCGGCTTTAAGGGTATAGCGAAAGACCTGGTTGGAAGCCCAACCTTCGAAGTTCTTTTACAGGACTTAGAAAAACAGAAGGATCGCTGCAATTAGTGTGTGAATCTGAGAGGGGAATATGTTTAATAAAATTATTATTAACTGATCCTCTTGTATTTTCTTTTACTCAAAGTAAGGTACTTTTCAGCACCCTTCGTGTGTGTATATATATATAAATATATATATATATATATATATATATATATATATATATATATATATATATATATATATATATACATATAATTTATATAAGGGCATTACTATACAATAATGCCTCACGCTTAGAGGGACTCCATAAGTCAAAACTACCAAAATAAGCACATTTTTACCGATCGCGAGGGAATGCAACTTTCAAAGCTAACCGCCTAAATACTTTTAACTTAACGGTAAACCAATGGTTTCATAATTAATGCAGCAAACTATGCAGTAAACTGCACATGTACTGAAATGTAACTTAAAAAGCCCGCCTCTTTCATGGATATATAAGGATGAACAATCGTCTATGTACTGTGTTGAATACATCAGGGTATGTTGATTGTTGTTTATTTTTATGTGTCTTGACCATACGTGTACTGATGAATAAAAGATGCAGTTTACTGCATAGTTTGCTGCATTAATTATGAAACCATTGGTTTACCGTTAAGTTAAAAGTTTTTAGGAGGTTAGCTTTGAAAGTTGCATTCCTTCGCGATCGGTAAAAATGTGCTTATTTTGGTAGTTTTGACTTATAGAGTCCCTCTACGCGTGAGGCATTATTGTATAGTAATGCCCTTATATAAATTAAATTAATTTATATATATTTATGGAAAAAAGTGATGGTTTTTTTCCTTATGAAGTTTTTTCACGCTAACTACTTAATAAATTCTTATAAAGTTTTCATCCTAAAATTATATATATATATATATATTTATATATATATATATATTTGTATGTATGTCAATTACAGTTCCATTAAAGATTAGAATAAAAATATGTACTCAATCCAGTGAGAGATAAATATTGAATATACACAATTTAGAAAAGATTTCACTCACAGTTGTAACTGCCGAGACTCCGAAGCTTGCCTGCTTGATCAGACGTGTTTGATAAACTCAGTTATTTATGAAGCCGAAGTTACAGAAATGCTCCAAGACAACGTAATCGGAAAAAAATGACGTTGGTTTATGTGAAGGCAATTTTAAAAGCCGTTATGCAACCCACCGGTCTTCTTTCCAACACATTAAAAAAATAAAGCCGCGAAGTTGAAAGATCGCGACTTTGATCAATCCGAGGTATTGGTAGTAGAAGTACTTGTTCAAGATGCAATGGGATAGAATATGAGAAAACAATCTCACAGTGGAACCAGCGAGGGAATTACGAGCCCGGTAACGTGTATATTCAAATTTCGTAATTCAAATTTAATAATGTAATCCTGCAGTAAATTATTTAACTAAACACAGTGTAGTTTCTAAACGGTCTCTTTTTACTCTCAAAACCTTCTTCAGCTGAATAACCAAGTTCTTTCGTCCAAGTGGAAACCTTGTCCAGCAGCACTGATAATGTGACCATCATATTGAATCACAGGACGAAATAAACGTGTAAATCGTATAAAACACGTAGAGTTGAAGGAAGAATTTATTATGTCACCCATTTAAAAAAAAATTATTCATTCATACTGAGGACTGCGTTTGATCTTTATTCTTGTTATGTTGCAATGTACTTGGGGTGATTAGTTGCCAAGGTAGACTTGTGTTATACTGTACCTGGGATGATTGGTGGCTAAGTTTTATTTCTGTTGCTACTTCGTTATCCTCATTGAGTTGTTTTATTAATTCCGTAAACTTAATTTGAGACTCATAAATATTTCCTTCTCTTTCCCGAAGTACAACTTGGATGCCGGCCATCAACTATGGTCTTTTCTCAAACTGAGTCACCTTAAACTTCGCTTGATGGTTGGCTGGTTTATACTTCATCAAAATCACATGTTTCACCAAATCCTGTAGCCGTGTACATCGTCTTCCGCTCAACCGAGCATCTCACCATAGATCACTTTCTCTCTTATCATTCTCCGTCCTCACGTTTTTGTGACAAGAATTCATAGAAGTTTTCCCGGTAATGGACGAATTAAAGAGAGAAGAATAGATACTGTTATATTGAACGGTGAACATTCCTGTAGATCAATAAAAAACTTCCTGATTTCCCTCTTTCATTGTTCGTCTTGAATTGATAACTTGATTTATTTGGTTAGTATTCCGACTGAATCGTCATTCTATTGCAGCGTTTCCTTGAACAATTCTACAGTCTTGTATTTCTCATTGTTCTAACTATTCCTCGAGTCGGTAGCTTATAAATTGTGGATCGTTGTTAAAAACAGCGAAAGTGAGTGACCTATTGGTTAAAATGTTCGGTTCTTGATATTAAAGTTGTGGGTTCAAATCTTGGAAGAGCTAACAAGATGGTAGATAGCCTTTGTTTAGTAAGAACTTACTAAATATGTATACCCACCAACTTTCACCTAACAGCAGCATATAAACAACGCTAAAGTTATCAAACTTTATAAGGAGGCCCATACCCACAAGTCTGACACGCGCTTCTGAGTAAATTTCTGTCCAGAAATTGTACTACAAACAGTATAATAGAATGAAAATTGTTCGATTACTCCATAAACAACTTTAAAATGTGCCCAAGAGCTTACATGGTATATGAAGTAAGTCGTAGCGAATGTAATGCATTCTACACTGGGAGTACCATCAGGAAACCGCACATCCGCATCAAAGAACACGAACGCACAAATGTTTTAGTCAATAAACACCCGAAGAAGTGCCATACTGGGACTTTACTGTGTTCATCAGAGTCAGAGTCAGAGTCACGGAACGTAACGCAGGTAACATTCCCATCAACAAGGCTATCCTAATTATTAAACTGAAACTAGCACTAAGCGACAGACAAGAACTACATGAAGCAGAATAGGTACTATAACAGCACGAGCCTGCGCATGTCACTACTCTTTACCAAATATCCAAGCAATAATAACACATTATCCCATCTCCCATTTCTTCATGTTTTCTAATAAAGGGGTCTTGACCCGAAATATTGAAAAAAATACAAGATAAAACATTAACTTTTGTTCTGTTCTCACTCGTGGAATTTATTTTCGTATATCATTTTGCATTGCCTCAACACGTTTTTCATTAATATACATATATACATGGTAGATCGCTACCCACTAAACCTTTTTCTATTTTCTCTCCCTATTTATTTCTGTGTTTCTTTCTGTCGGAGAGCGTAGGCTCGAAACGTAAAAAACTTTCTCACTTCCCGAGCATTAAACTAATACATCTGTTTGTCGTTTACACACTCGTCTTCGTCTTTTGATTATTTGTAAATTCTCACTATATATGTATATATACATATATACATATACAATGACATCTACACGTTACAGACTTTTAGATGTAAATTCATATTCACATATTCAAAAATGTGTGTGTTCAACCTTGGAAATAACTGTAACAAATGAGATCTGTTTTAGAGGTAAATTCAGTCATAGTTTAACTTATTTATGACCCGCTAGTGTATATAAAGTTGATTGACCAAATATCTGCAACAACATATTGAAGAATTTGTCTCAAAGTTTAAGCCCTTTCTGCGAACTCCGAATTATTTTACTTCAACAAACTGCAGTCTATTTCCAAAAACCTTTTGACACTGTGGCAAGAATATCGTAAGGCAATTCTCGAGAAGGTTCTTTGAGTTGTTAGACACTCATGCCTTGTGACAGATAATTTAGCGTCTTAGATGTAAAGTTTCTGAAGATTCAATTGAATAAATTCCACACTCCTGATAGAAACGGTTCTTTGACAATGGAGATTATTGAGTTAGTTCTGCATACTGCTGGATTCTGACTTCCTAAAAGCCAGCTAACACTGAAAAGCCTATTCTTTCTTTGGATCCTTCTCCAAAACTGTATTTATTTTCCCTTTCAACCTGACTTTAGTTTCTCTGCAATTGTGATGAGAATACAAAATATATCTTTTATATTTCGCTGTGGAATTGGTAAATTTTTGTCAAAATCTTTTCCTAAGTTTCTAACATTTCTTTTAATATAAATACAAATAATTGTAGATAAATGTATTTATCTATGTTTTCATACATATCTACATGCATAAATGCATACATACATACATACATACATACATACATACATATATATATATATATATATATATATATATATATATATATATATATATATATATATATATATATATATACATATAAATATACATAAATATACATAAGAGTAAAAGAGTAAAGAGAGTACATAAATATATACATACATATATATTATATATACTTCCGCACATGCATACACACACACATCTATATATACACATATATATACAAGCATTTGTATTTAAAGGATGACGAACAAAGCCAGATGCTTTTCTTCACAACTTTGCGACCAAGCAGGTGACCGGTCAAAATTAATTCTCACTTAAAAAGAGTAAAAGAAACCATAGATAAACTCACATCATCATATATATACACACACATACGCACGCACACACACACACACACACACACACACACACACACACACACACACACACACACACACACACACACACACACACACAGAGTTAGCTGCATATAGTAATATATAAAGAAAATTATTGCAGTGGTGTTTATTACTGGTAGAATTTTGAAAATAAAACACCAATCGGCAATGGAATGGGTGATGGTGGTGTGCATGGGGAACATATCACTCAACGATAGTAATTAAGACAGGTAGTCTTGATATTTAATGGTTTGGTTGAATCGGGGGAGGGGTTATAGGGAAGAGATCGGAAATATAACAATGAAGTAGTTCTCTTGCGTGTTAACTTTTGAGTGCAAGAAAGATATGCATTCGAAAATATAGACAAATGGCAAAAGAACGAAAAAAAAAACCCGGAGAATTTATGGAGAAATGATGTTCCAAAGTTTGGTACAAGGCCAGGAATTTTAGAGAGACAGGATTTATCCATTCCATCGACTGATACTTTATCCTATCGACTGTGGAAAGTATGAAAGACAGAGTTCACGAGGTTTTGGTCGGCCAAAGGCTATAGCCGAAGATGCTTGCCCAAGGTATCACGCAATGAGACTGAACTTGGAACCATGTGGTTGGGAAGCAAGCTTCTTACCACACAGCCACAGCGGCACCGATGCAATTGAATACCTTCCAGAGATATTTTACTGAAATGGCTGAACAGAAGAGAATCTCTCAAAACATGCGGCTACGTTTAATTCCATTGTCCAAGAATCTGGGTTCTTATGGTGCTGTGTTTGACTTGGAATCTAAGAGGTTTGGGGTCGGGAAACATAACAACTAATCACATTGTAGGTTCAGTTCAATGGAATAAATATGATCTTAAACTTTATAGAGTTGTATGCCAATAGTGAAGATCAATATTTTATATTGATATTTGGTTAATGTAATCAATCATTTATTTGTTGATGTAATCATATATTTTGTCGTTTGTCTGTAAATTAGCAAAGATTTAGTCTTGTTTCAACTTTTGTGGTTAATAAATAAAATATTTTTGCTATCATCATCATCATCATCATCATCATCATCATCACCATCATCGTCGTCGTCGTCATCGTCATCATTTTCGTCCTTGTCGCCGACGTCATCAGCATTCACTCCCCACCACCACCACCACCCTAATCACCAGCAGCAGCACCACCACGTGATCATCACTGCTATCATCATCATCGTCGTTGTCGCTGTCGTTGCTGTCGTCGTCATTATCATCGTCATCATCATCATTTTTAGCAATCAGTTCCTCATCATTAAAAATTGATAATTACTTTGAGCTCAAATTTCTGCCAGTTAACAGAAAGACAAACCAAACCCCAAACCTTTTAGTAAGAACTATAATTGTTGGCGCAGATGAAACCCTCAATCTTCTCTGTTTCACTAATTTCTCTAAATGATTCCAGCGCAAATGATATTTAACCAGAAATAAATAAATCAAAATAACAACAACAACAACAACAACAACAAAAAACATGACTTTTATCACATAAAAATATAGAAAAAAACTTGATGAACTTCTGTGGTCACTGAATTCAGTCTTCAATCGTTGACCAGAAGGGAATGGACACATATTCCAATAAGAATCTTTGAAAAAATTATTGGCATGGCTGTGTGGAAAGAAGTTTGCTTCCCAAACACATGCTAGCGAGTTCAGCCCCATTGCGTGGCACCTTGGGCAAATGTCTACCACTATAGCCTCGGGCCAGCCAAAGTTTTGTGTGTGGATTTGGTAGACGGAAACTGAAAGAAATACTACTACTACTACTACTACTACTACTACTACTACTACTACTACTACTACTACTACTACTACTACTACTACTGCTGCTGCTGCTGCTGCTGCTGCTAAAAAGAATTATAAACAACGACTCCTCGATGGCATTTGATCAATATAGTTTGGTGCTTGTCTCTAGTTTCCATATCATTAAGCAGACAAGAGTTGAACGTCTCCGTTCCATAGCAAGGACGCTGGCGTTTCATTGACAGACTTTCGCATAAGCGAAATTAAAAGAGACTTTGCAGGTTGATAAAGTTTCGATTCACAGAAACTTCAATTTTAATCAACATTCCTCTATCTTACAGTATTGAGTACTTTCTTTCACATTATTCTATTTGACGCTAGTGTAGCACTAAAGTCCATTATATGCATACATACATAGATAAATACACACACACATATATAGTGCTAGTTTCAACTTACTTGATATCGTCAGTTTTTATTTTTCGATATCCAAATATTTAATCTCTTACGCAATCCACTTTAAGCTACTAGCTTAAAAGCAGCACTCCATGCGGACTTTTCAGCTAGTTCCTGTTGAGGGCTAATTGGGTCTGCGATCCAAAACTAAAGAGATCAATAATAATATATATTCCCAGGCCTATTCCCTATTTTTTAAGACGGGGGTTGCTACAACAAGACACACACCAGGAATTCCATTCATTTCCCAGCTCAAAGAGGCGAGCTCCGTCCTATGTTCTGGTCGAGGTATGGAACGCAACCCCCCAATATCAGGGCTCGACAGCATATGCTGACTCCGTACTCCTTTGAGCAACTCATCTGTCCACAAACACTCTCCAAGCTTTCCTATCCTTTATAAACTCTCTTGCCCTCTCCCTCCAACACCTCTAACCACCAAAGCTTTCCTCACACCATCCATCCATCCACACAAACCGAGGTTTGCCTCTGGTTGGTTCTGCTGCCGACCACTTCTGCCTTCATGACTCTCCTCACCATCCGCTCCTCTCACAATGCTTACATCACCCAAATGCAGGTGTAGGGAGACTGTATGCCCCACGAAAGGATGGAGGACATGGACTGAAGCAGCCACAACTGTCTTTAAAGAAAGTAACCATTGGGATAGATGCCTATCTAAAAAACACCAATGTCTGGATGCTTAAACTTGTCCGCTAATATGGAAGTTCCAAAAAAGTGTAGTCAATAACCGAAGAAGCATAGAGTTATGTACAGGAATTAAAGATCAATGCGACTGAGGTGCAACAAGATGAAACAGATGAACTCCTTGTGATAGCAAACCATCTAAACCACAAACCAATTCAAATGCTGCAATTTAGTGCTGTGAAATACATAGAAACGTGAGGCATTGCGTGGTAAATACCCAACGAAGGCTAGCGATCTTGATATTGATAGAAATATGAGCCATCAAGGATTGGCTGCATCTAGACTTAAATCAGAAGCAGAGGCTTTCGTTATAGCAGTACAGAATCAAACTCCACCAAGCAAGCATTCTTAAAAATGGTGCAGACCCCACCTGCAGCCAAGGAAACATGTCTTGTTGCTCCATGTTAGCCTCAAATAAATATATTAATCGCCATGATAAACTTGGCCAGTATTTGCACCAGACCATTTACCGCAAGTCTAAACTCCCATACGAGAAGACTTAGTGGGAACATAAGCCTGCCAAAGTAGTATAAAGATATCACCGTTCAATGGGATTTTAATATCCAAACTGATCGTGCTCTTCACGATATTGTGGAGGAAAAATCACGCTGGTAAAATATGTCTTCCCATAGATATGTCAATCAACACCGACTGCAACACTTTGGAAAAGCATTTGCAGATTTAAGTAAATATAAAGACTTTGAAATAGAGGTCTCAAAAGTGTGGCATCTAAGAATAACAATCGTACCTATGATCATCGGAACTTTAGGTCCAAACCAAATACAATTACCAAATACGAGGAAACCTCAAAGCATCAAAGCTACAAAAAATGGTAATGCCAACATCTTAAGAAAAACATTGTTAACTTGAAAGCACCTGATTTTCTTAAAGCCCTACTAAAACTGAAATCTTACAAATTAAACAGAATCTAAATTCTTAGATTCAAGTCTCCTTGAATAATAATAATAATAATAATAATTGTCGGAATTCTGGGAACAGTGAGCAAAAATCTCGAGAAGTACGTGGAACAAATAGGGGCTGCAATAAAGGTGGAGCACTTGCAGAAAACAGCACTGCTTGGAACCGCTCGAATACTCCGGAAGGTGCTCGAAAAATAAGAGGTGTTACCTTAGTTCTCTGGTAGTGAACAGCTGACACTGTAGTACATCTCTAGCGTTAGAAGCTGTGCAATAATAATAATAATAATAATAATAATAATAATAATAATAATAATAATAATAATAATAATAATAATAATGATGATAATAATAATGATGTTCTTGCCATAAGGATAGCTGGTGAGGTGATATTAGAGTGACAAGGTTCTAAAAATTCGAGGTGGTGGCCTGAAATGGAGTGAAATGTAATAAAAAGTTGCGATATTCTCTGTGGAATAAAGTTGATAGTTTAGAACATAATCTTTGGCAGCCAATGCTGGTTATTGGTGATGTGGTCGTTGTTGAGGCTGGTGTCTCCGTTTATTTCCTTGGTAATTGCATATATTTCTATATGCGTCTCTTGAGAACCGGGAGAACGGGATGGTGGTGGTGGTGGTGGTGTGGTGGTGGTGTGAGTGAACGTAAAATGTGTGTGTGTGTGTGTGCGTGTGTGTAGCTGTGTGATGTAGTATGTCAAGTAGAATAGGGAAGAAGTGGGGGCAGGGAAGGAGGAACGAAATAAAGACGTAAGAAATTGAAAGCGAAAAATATGAGACAGTGACGTTGTGATGAAGACGATGGACAAGCAACAACAACAACAGCAACAACAACGACTATATGATGATGATGATGTATAATCATAATTACTGTTATTAAGTAGATGGGGAGGAGGATGAGGAGAAAAGAAGATGAAGAAATGGGAGGAGAGGAATAACCATAATAATAACTATAGTAATAATAATGATTATTATTATTATGAACAGACAGAAGGAGTGGTTGTAGGGGAGGTAGGATAAGGAGCTGAAAAAAGAAAGCGTACACAAACGCACACGTACTCATACACACAAATACACACACACACACACACACACACACACACACACACACACACACACACATCCATCCACACTGCCCTCTGCCCACTGCTGTCCATTCCAAATTCCTTCTCCATTTAACCGGACTCTATAACTAAAGTGTGTATCGGGAGCAATGATTATCACGATGCATTCAGAACCAATTAGGATCGAAACCGCAGTAATTCCACTGAATTCTCCGGCGAATACTTGAAGTTTTCCGCTAGAGTTTGAAAGGGATATCAGGGTTAGAAGTAGTGAGCCGGTATTTTAATCGGGAAATGACGTTTATAAATGGCTTTTGGCGTGTGAGTCTACGAGAGGACCTCTACGCTTTGTGCTAGAAATAAAAACCAAATTCTCTCAAATCTTATCAAGATAAAGAACAGGGATATTGAATGATATAGGGTCAGATATAAAATAAGGCGAAATGATCGTGGTCAAAACACAAAGGTTTCCTGTATCATTAGAGTTGATCTAAACTTAACAACAACTTGTGATAAATGAGTTTGGCGATTGGGTTTCGGTTTCTACGTGAAACCGTTTCAGCTATTTTACCAGAATAATAATTGTTTCAAAATTTGGCACAAATGCCAGCAATTTTGGGGGAGGAGGTAATCGATTACATCGACCCCAGTGTTCATCTAACACTTTTTAAATCGTTCTCTGAAAGGATGAAAGGCAAAGTCGATCTCGGCAGAATTTGAACAAAGAACGGAAACACGGACGAAATACCGATAAGCATTTCGTCCGGCCTGCCAACGTTTCTGCCAGCTCAACGTCTTCTTTAAGTGTAATGAGTCTGGCATCTATTATTTTTTTAAAGCCTGGAACTTATTCTATCGGTTCCTTTTGCTGGACCGCAAAATTACAAGGACGTAAAGACACCAACCCCGGTTGTCAAGTGGTGGTATAGAATAAACACAGACATACAAACACACACACACGCACACACACACACACACACACACACACACACACACACACACACACACACACACTCACACGACGGGCTTCTTTCAGTTTCCTTCTAGTAAATCCATTCACAAAGCTTTGGTTAAACCGAGGCTCTAGTAGAAGACACTTGCCCAAGGTGCCAGGCAGTGGGACTGAACTCAGAACCACATGGTAGGAAAGTAAACTTCTTACCACATAGCTACGTCTGCGCGCCATCTCTCCCCCTCTTTGTGTATGTGTGTGTGTATTCTTTTATTCTTTTATTTGTTTCAATCATTTGACTGCGGCCATGCTGGAGCACCGCCTTTAGTCGAGCAAATCTACTCCAGGACTTATTCTTTGTAAGCCTAGTTACTTATTCTATCGGTCTCTTTGGCCGAACCGCTTGATTACGGGGACGTAAGCACACCAGCATCAGTTGCCAAGCGATGTTGGGGGGGGGGGGACAAACACGCGCACACACACAAACATATACACTAAGATACATACATACATACATACATATATATATAGTTATTTATATAAGGGCATTACTATACAATAGTGCCTCACGCTATAAGGGACTCTAAGGTCAGACTACCATATAAAACACATTTTTACCGAACGCGAGGAAATGTTTTCCTCGCGTTCGGTAAAAATGTGTTTTTTATGGTAGTCTGACCTTAGAGTCCCTTATAGCGTGAGGCATTATTGTATAGTAATGCCCTTATATAAATAAATATATATATTTTGGGAATAAATGATGGATTTTTCCCTTATGAGGTTTTTTTCACTCTAGCTACTTGATAAATTCTTGTAAAAGAGTTCATCCTATTATTGAATTTACATACATATATATATATATATATATATATATATATATATATATATATATATAGATACGACGAGCTTCTTTCAGTTTCCGTCTACCAAACCCACTCACAAGGCTTTGGTCGACCCGAGGCTATAGTAGAAGATATTTGCTCAAGTTACCACGCAGTAGGACTGAACCCGGAACTATGCGGTTGGTAAGCAAGCTACTTTACTTCATTATAATTTGCCATAGAGGCAGAACACAGAGTAGCTGCGGACTAGACAAACACATTAATGACATGAAATGAATGATAAACATGATGGCATAATGGGAGAAGACAAAAGCCGCCCGCCGAACTTTGCTTCTCTAGAACACTGTTCTTTTATAAATAAAATTTACACATTGAGGCTATGAAGCTCGTACATAAAAAGTTCCAAATTATGACATAAATTAAGGCACTTGCCTCTTACAATTTTTCATTATATGAGTCAGATGACCCCACAATATGAGGCACTCGTCCTCTTACATCTTTACGCCCGCCAGACTCATCGCTTCACTCAGGCACAACGATGGGTCTGGGTCGGGCCAATTCACAAAACGGAATTCGCTGATGGGGCGGGTCCTGAAGCTGCTGATCATCTCCCTCTCAGACCAACACAAACGGACCCTTGAGTATGTCCTTTGCTGGTACCTTTATTAATTCCTCGGAAGGAACACTTTACCGGAGAAAAAGGAAAATAGTGTTGAATCTTTACCACTTTCGGAAAAATGGAATTTCAAGCAGCGGAATTACACACACACACACACACACACACACACACACACACACACACACACACACACGCACGTACGCACGCACGCACGCACGCACGCACACACACACACACACACATGTATATATTGTTGACGCTATAAGAATTTAAAAAGATCGAGGGGAACATGAAATAATTTATTTTTGGAACAGTGAAACTCGAAGCAGATAAAGCTATAAACAATAACGTCTGAGAGCAGCCTTCGACCTTTTCGACCCAAATATTTTTATAACCCTATTTTTACTCGCTTTTATTTATAGCTTTACCTGCTTCGAGTTTCACCGTTCAAAAAAGAAAACTACGCAAATGTGTGTTTCTGTGTGAGTATGTATTAATAGTTTGATCCACAATCACACAACGTGCGTGTGTGTGTGTGTGTGTGTGTGTGTGTGTGTGTGTGTGTGTGTGTGTGTGTGTGTGTGTGTGTGTGTGTGTGTGTGTTATTCCGCTGCTTGCACGGAACAAAAACATTCCTAATCATTCGGGTAACAGAGAGAGAGAGAGAGAGAGAGGAAGTGGGGGAGAGAGAGGGGGAAGAGAGAGGGGGAAGAGAGAGAGAGACACACACAGAGGCAATAGTTACCGATTGTGTTGAAATCAAAGACCGCCCCCACCCCAGCTACTTACATGAGTCACCTTTCGTTCTTTCTTTTTAAATATAGATTCCAACATTTGTGGCTTCTAATATTTGTTCTATGTTAGGTTTTAATATAATTCAAAACTGGATGACGGGAGGTTGGGGGGGGGGGAGACTCCGGCAGTTTATAGTTCTTCTTTGTCATGATATTCGTGATTTTCATTGTTTTAATAATTTCCGTGGTTTTCAGAATTTTAATAGGTTTTTGTGGCTTTTCATCATTTTCACGAGCACCCTAATATTCAATGTACATTTGTATGTATCAATGTAATTATAAATACATACATACATACACACACACACACACACACACACACACACACACACACACACACACACACACACACACACACACACATATATATATATATATATATATACACACACACACACACACACACACACACACACACACACATATATATATGTATATATGGGCACACATATATGCATGTATATACACATGTAAGTATATATGCATATATATATATGTATATGTATATATATGCATATATATATGTGTATATATATATATATATATATATATATATATATATATATATATATATATATATATATATATATATATATATATATAAATATATATATAAATATATAATTTAGAGAAAAGAACCAAAGTTCATGAACTCATCCATGAAAATCCAATCACATAGAAAAATTTAATAAGTAAATACACTAAAAAGAAATATAATAAAATACAAGTAAAATCACATAATAATAATAATAATAATAATGATGATGTCGTATTATTATTATTATTATTATTTTATGATTTTTATTTTATGATTTTTACTTTGTATTTTATTATAGTTCTTTTTAGTGTATTTACTTATTAATTTTTTCTATATGTGACTGAATTTTCATGGATGAGTTCATGAACTTTGGTTCTTTTCTCTAAATTATATATTTATATATTATATACTGTGAAACTTAATTTAATTTTAACTTTTGATAAATTGTATTTAATTGAGTTTTTACCTGTAAAACATTAGAGGGCTCACAGCGAGCCCTCACGGCCTGCATACAAAATGTATGAAACGGTGAATGTATCAAAGGTGTATTAATAGCAATCCCGCTGACGAGAAAACCTCCTCTCATTGTTCGGCCGGAGTCTCTAGATGAAACTGATTTTCATTGACTAGCGAGTGAGACTCATTCTCATTAGTCCGTTCAGACCACGTGGTCATGTTGGTACCATGATGTTTGTTGGTTGCTGTAGTATAGGGCGGGCTTCTAGTACAACAAACAAGAAATTTTCTCTCTCGGCTGGGATAGAAATATTAATGAAATTTCAATGAAATTAAAACTTTCAATAAATTTAAGATGTTATGAATTGCTTGCAATTAGCTAACAGATAGCCGTGTTACTGGTAGTAAAATGGTTGTTCACTGTACTTGTAATATAACAGTTTGTTGCAATATATGAAGCTACAGCTCACTGTTTCACATTACATTAGAGACCATGAGACGTCTCTACTTGTTGTTAAGGTTATTAAAAGGCTTTTTAAAAAATGTGTACCATTTGCCTTCGAGGACTTCATAATGAGAACGCTTTTATAAATGAATCCCCAATGAGTAGAAATACTATTCAAAACAGAATTATGAAAAAGAAATATTAAGTTTAAAAATCAAAATTAAGAACATTTAAATACCTGCAACATTTTTTAGTCTGAATAAAATCACTGATATTATGTCACCAGAAGGTGACGAAATTAGAGAATTTGTACGAAAATATGCCCATAAATAGTATTAGTAGTGTTATTGAAATCTTCATGAAAGACAAACTTTGGCAAATACAGCTTCGGCTATAAATGATGATGCCGTAAATGTGGGCGATCAAAATGTTGGTTTTGTCGAGTAATTTACAGAAGCTCTTGGTCATCTCATTGTTCTGTTCCATTACATTCTGCACCAAGAAATACTGCACCAAGAATAAGCTTGAAACATTTTTATGACGTGATAAGCCTTGTGAGAGAATCAATTTTATAGTTATTGGGGCATAATGGAAAATTTGATTTACTGTTCAATGAAGCTGAATCAGTTTACAATGGTTTGCTAATATATGTAATCTATAATAATGTACAACAATGTACGATGACCGAATCCCGAATAGGAAGAATTTTATCGGTTTTAAATATGAAACACATGGAATCTGATTTGCTTCGGTGAAATAATTTTGATCGGTTCTGTAAACTTCAATAGATTTTTTGAAGGATTTTTCATAATGAAGTTAATATTAAATTACAAAGTTTTGGGAAATCCATTCTTGGACGTTTTGGTTTGATTAAATGTTCGGAGAGTAAACTCGGTGACATATTTGAACGTGAATTAAAGAAGTAAAAATTTTAAGTAGGTGCCAAGGGCGAAAACAAAACCAGCTGCAAGAATCTTGAACACACAAAATCATGGCCGTGAAGGAGGCGGACTGGTCGAATTGTTTGAGTGTCAAACAAATTATTCCGCGGCATTTCTTCCGGATCTTTATGCTCTGAGTTCAGATCCCGCTGAGGTCAACTTCGACTTGCATCTTCCCAAGATCGATCAAGTAAAGTATCCGTCAAGTACTGCAGCGTCATCTATATCCCGCCCTTAAAAGTGCTGGCCTTGTGCGGATACTTAAAACAATTACAATGGCTGTGAGGGTGCAGTATTTTTCTAAATTTATGGAGAGAGAGAGAGAGAGAGAAAGAGAGAGGGTGAGAGAGCGAAAGAGAGAGCGAGGGAGAGAGAGAGAGAGAGAGAGAGAGAGAGAGAGAGAGAGAAATACAATTAGTTAAAATATTGGTTTCAAATTTTGGCACTAGTCCGGCAATTTCGGGGGGAGGGTGTAAGTCGATTACATCGACCTCAGTAGACAACTGGTACTTATTTTATTGATCCCGTAAGGATGAAAGGCCAAGTCGACTTCGGCAGGATTTGAACGTCAAGACGGACGAAATGTTACTAGATATTTTGTCCGGCGCCGTAACAACTCGGCCAACTCGCTGTCATACAATCATTTAAAATATTAATTTGAAACAAATGCCACAAATCTGGTATTTTAAGCGTGGGCATGGCTGGATTTAAGAAATCTCGATCTGACTTTAAGAGAGAAACTAGTCGACTTTGGTCATAGGCGGAGACAGTTTAGAAGGAACTGTAGGTGAATAAGTAAGAGTAAATGTGGATACATATTCAGACTGTAAACATTTGAGTTGAATCAGATCCTCGAAAAGTTTGGAGTAATTAAGGTTCATGCAAACACAGTTCTAACAGTTTTTCTAATCGCTGTAATCACGTGGAAGAAAAGAAACTGAATGGTTTGTGTTTTGTGGGTTGCCTGCCTAGCTTTCACATCTACGCGTTATATCTCTCCCATAAAACAACTTGCTTCTCAAACTGTTCCAAACATTAAAATAATGAAGGATAAAAAAATCTTTATTAAAGTTATGGCTGTTTTTTTTGGAATTTCATTTTATCATTCCAGTTCTATATTTTAGAATTTTACGTTATATTTGATTAAATTTCTAGTTTTATAATGTATTAAGAAGTAGGCTTTTTATTAAATATTAATTTTCAACTAAAATATATGTATACACGATTAAAGGGATGCTTTAATAAGGGAATTAATTAAGAATTATTTAATAACAGAATTGATTAAAAATATTAAATTTCGAAAATTCAGAATAAAAAAATTTATATGGCCACCCATCTTGCTAGAGGTAACCCCTCAAATAACACTTCTTATCATCTTTAGACACATTGACGATTATGTATGACATATTGGATTATATAGTCCAGGATACACATGGATGGTCATGGTTGGAATACCTTCGATAGGAAGATTTAAGTTTAAACAACAACAGCAATTTGAGTCATCGTCATCAGCGATACTAATAAAAGAGGCTGTTAGTAACATCATCTACCAGAAAGAAAAACACACCCCTGTTTTTACATACATTTTCCACCCCCACCTCTTTTCTGTTCTCTAGGATAAACCACCAATCACTACTTTATAATTACCACCACCACCACTACTTGAATTACCAATAGGCAGTAAATTGAATAGAGTCTCTCGATAATTAAATTCTGGAGAGAAAGAAAATCGAAACTGTGTTCTATAGATTCGCACTGGTCATTTACACAAACAGCAGACATTGTGGATTTTTACTCAATAGATGGCAGCAGTAGTAGCGGGTTTTTGTACAAACGTCATGTTTCAGACGTCACGACATCTTAGGATCGGTGAAGTACGTGGTTGTGGATACTTTATGTACACGCATACGCACAACAACACATATACATTGATATATATACACCCATATATACACACACATATGTATGTATGTATGCATGCATGTATCTCTCTCTCTCTCTCTCTCTCTCTCTCTCTCTCTCTCTCTCTCTCTCTATATATATATATATATATATATATATATATATATATATATATGTATATATATATATATATATATATATATATATATATATATACACACACACACACATACATATTTGTGTGCATAGTCACATGCATGTTGCATGACTCTATCAGTGTGTATGTCTAAGTCTATCAGAAATGTTGAATATGACTTGAGATCTATAAAAACAAAGAAACCTTCACTTCTGACTGCAGAAGAAAAGGTAAGAAAATACCAAAGAACTGTCTTTGACCATGGAAGGTGATAAGAAAAAAAATCACTATGATTCTGTTGTTATTGATGATGATGATGGTGGTGGTGGTGGTGGTTTCCAGAAAGGTGAGGAGGAAAACGAAGAAAGAATCGACGTTGGTCCCCACCACCTCACCACCACCACCAACAACAACAAGAGCAAAATAAAAGAACCTGCATTCAGCTGTTCCATGTCTTTGATGATCACCTATTTATCAATATAGATTACTACAACTTATCGTGATCTCTCTCTCTCTCTCTCTCTCTCTCTCTCTCTCTCTCTCTCTCTCTCTCTCTCTCTCTCTCTCTCTCTCTCTCTCTCCTCTATCTGTGTACATACATACATGCGTACCTGTCTATCTATCTATCTATCTATCTATCTATCTATCTATCTATCTATCTATCTATCTATCTATCTATCCCTGAGTCTATCTCTGTCTCTGTCACTGGTTATTCTTCTATATTTACTTTCCTCTCTGCTTATATGTAAATACATGTGTGGGCGTGCGCGTGTGTGGGTGGATATTTGTGTGTGTACACGTGAACGTATCCATATACATATATACATTAACACTAACACTCATACATACACACACACACACACACGTATATACAAACATATACATATATATGTAATACATATATACATACATATATATACATACATATATACATACATATATACATACATATACATATACATATATATGTGTGTGTGTGTGTGTATGGATGGGTTGATAATTCACATCTTTAGAAGTGACGGATACCTGAAAAGATATCGATTTCCGTCGATCTTCAACCTGCAACACCCCACCTCCACCGCTGTCGCTGACCCTCTCCCCACCCCCATCACCAGTCTCTACACATTCAACAACACAGAGGAACGTTACTTACAAAATGGTTTCCATGTAATTCCAACTGACTCTCTCCCCACCCACTAACTTATCACATCACCATTATCTTACAACAACTTCCACCCAAACACATTTCTTTGACTTTCGAAACTTCTTGCATATTTTAAAAATTATTATTATTGTTGTTGTTGTCGTTGTTATTATTATTATTATTATTATTATTATTATTATTATTATTATTATTATTATTGTTATTACTGGTTTCGTCGTATTTTATTCATAGATTTTTTTTGGTTTGATGTTTACGATTTTTATCGTTTTCTTTTTCATTTCTCTTTTTTTTTATGTGTTAATACTTTTTCCAATTACATATTTTTTTCATTTTTACTTCGTTTTCTTTGGATTAATGCTCCAATGGAATTGTCTTGACTGGAATTTACTGGTGAAAGAAAGAGAAGGAAAGAAAGTGAGATAGAGAAGGAGAGAGAGAAGAAAGAGAGGGAGATGGAAAGAGGGATAGAGGGAGAGATAGAGAAGGAGGGAGGTGAAGGGAAATGGAACTAGACAGAGAAACAGTGATGGATAAGAGACACGCTCACTAAACCCTCCCCTCAAATCTTCATATATTTGTAGTCTTCCTCAGAATGTCTATCCTTTCAGCAAACTAACCACCTCTTTCATGAGTTTTCAAAAATATATTTCAATAGAGGATTCAACAATTCAACGTGGAGGTCATGTCCGGAAATACACAAACACAAATATTACCTTTTAGAGATAACATACTTCATTTCTGGTTTAATTTTTAGGATTAAGACAAGAGTTTCAGAATGAAGAAATACTTCAGTCTTGTATAAGAGGCTGAAAGACTCTCTGCCGCATGCACTCGCACGTGAACACACACTGCAAACACACTCATGCATAACACACATGCATACGTACAGAAACTCACACGTTTTGAATTGTATACCCACCGCCATGAATCATCTTCCTTTAACAACCCTCTACAATCAGGACTTCCTACTTGTTCTCCAGTTTTGTAATTTCTGTCTAATGAATTAATGAATTTTTCTTCCACAATATTCCTCTATTGTTACTGCTACTTCCGCTACCTCGTTCAACAGTGTCCTCTCTGCCTGATGCTTCTTCATTCAACAACTCTTTAGATCTATTCCATGCTATTGTCAAACTGTTTACTCATTCTCATCTAATCATACTTCGTTCATCATTCGCCATTCTGAACACTCAAAGTTAAACTTCTCATCCAACAATATTGGGTCTACTTAACTCTTTTTCCCATCTTGTCGCTATTAATGTACTTTATCATGCTTTATTGTACTTTATTAAGAGGCGGTGTTATTGGAGAAGTTCATTCACCTGTTTTGCGTTGCTTTCTCAGTAATTCAGATTTCTGGTTCAATGTAAATTCATCCGAAAAAATAAAACAAAACAAAAAAGTCTTTCTCGCTGCAACAAAACAGGCATTTCACTGAAGTACGACAAGAACTGTATTTGAATACTCTTACAGTCTAATATAAGCCAGAATATTTTAAAAGGAGATGAATAGGATTTACTCAAAAGCCGATTGTAATTGCACATACTCATAAGAAACCGTTTAACTAGATACATAAAATAATTCTTATGAATGTATAATCTTGTTTTAATATATTTTCCATTAATCCAGAATGCGTCTTGTACACGAGATAGTTGCTCATTCTGAACTTTGGTGCTGTATATTATCTTAGAAAATTACTATTTGTAAATCTCACAACGAGAGATATTGAGCAACAATACTTTGAAGTAAAGATTGTTTGATAACATAACATGGCAGTCCTGGTTTAGGACGAATGTTGCTGTAATTAGCCCCAGGAGACATCGTCTCCAGCTGGCTATACGACCCGATCTGTGTCCTTATATTTTCGAATAAGGGAATCTAGCACCCCCACTTTAGCATAGCATTTTCTATCGTGGGTCAATTACTGAGTTCTGTAAAATAATATGAAGAACGCCGAGCATGAATATTGAGAGCAAAGAACCTTCTAGCATAAAGTTGGTTACCAGAAGAGGCAAAGTCTTTTCAGTAAGAATACTTGTCTTTCAGTGTGCTTCTGCTCAAGATCCTACCACGTGTGTCTTCTGGAGAGATTTTCTAATGGACTAATTTCCTAGCTATAAAAGCAGTGATTGTATAACACTGTATTTCCTATATGTTGCAAGCGAGGTCAGACTAATGCCATGCTTGGAAAACGAGTGCCCACTACTGAAGTAATCCAATAAGATCGAAATCTCGTGATCTGGTGGTCTCTGAGCTAGGGTGGCAGGAGTCCCTCCCACCGTTTGCAATGAACACGGAATGCAAAAGCGCACTGAATAAACCAGATGGAGGAGATGTTTTTCTGGGTTTAAAATAGCAAATATCGTTGGTTCTTAGAGAACATTCACGTTAAAGTGGCGATAAACATTACTATGTATGTATGTATGTATGCATACATGTATGTATGAAGCTTTTAAGCAACTGACTCCGAATGGGAAGATCTGCAACCAGATCTCTGACTTGTTTTGGAGAATTTGTTGCAATGGTTTCTTCTAGAGTCATATCCCAATGATGATCATATTCGTTGCAAAAAAATCGTGTAAAGAAAATCCCCGAAAACGATGGCACTAATGAAAGATATAGGGATCCAAAATTTCAGGATTGCAGGTCCGGAATGTTTTTAATTTACTCACGGAATCAGCCTGATTCCAAAATGGTATGATATGTTGGGCTACGGCCTCTAGGAGTAAAGTTGGAAAAGTGTGACGCACTGACATTCACATTTATTATGTTAGATATGTTGAATTTTGGGGAAACTGTATTTCAATTGAAGTGTGTTTTATATATATATATATATATATGTGTGTGTGTATGTGTGTGCGTATGTATATGTATACACACACACACATATAAATATGTATGTATTAAAGAAAGCAAAAATAATACAAAAATGATAGTGTTCAGTAGTTGGTTCAGTATGCAGGCCACAGGAAAGTTGTACATCATCTCCATCTTTCTCTCATATACCCTTCCCTTCTCTTTCCCTTTCTCTCTCTTATTATTACTCCCACTGCCACCATCAACACTACTACTTTTAATAAAACATCATCAACTCTCCCTAAATTTCTTGGTCTCTCTTTCTCTCCCTCTTTTTTTCTTTCTTTCTTTCTCTCTCTCTCTCTCTCTCTGTCTTCGCCACAGACCTCACCGTCTCTATGCCTACTATTACTCTCACCCTAGCGCGAGGAAGTGTCATTGAATAGTGAGAGAAGCGGGGTCAGTGTGACACACTGATACACAGAGATTAGTTTTCGCATTTATGATATTAGATATATAAATAAATAAATCAATACACACACACACACACACACACACACACACACACACACACACACACACACACACATATATATATATATATATATATATATATATATATATATATATATATATACACGTGATCTATATAGGATTTGATTGATGCTTACGAGTTGTCTTTAAACAACTTTTGGGGGATTCTAGGTGCTTCATTTCCCCTCAAAAGTTTTCAAACGTGAAACTCGGATCAATGTTCAAAGCTTCCAACAAAATCTGATTTTTCACAGATTCGATTACTGACTTCTAGCAGTTTAAACAATCTTTTCTGTTTCGTTTTATTTCTATCCTGTGAATGATATCATCTCTCAGCTGTGTCTCAAGTTTCATTGTTAACTTCATTAACTATACATGTCGAGTTATTGTATTTTCTTTAGTTTTTCTGACGGAAGCAGTTGCTCTCCCTGTTTATTGCTTTACGATAAAGATGTTTTCTCGACGAATTACAAAAAAATAAAAAAATAAAAAATAAAAAATAAAAATAATAAAAACTTTAATTCTTACTGAGTTGGCATTTCTTTTTCTTGCTCTGTGGATTTTGTGATTTCGGTGAACCTAATTAAACTCAGATTTCACAAAGCATCTGACAAAAACAGCGATGCGTTTGAATAAATTCTTAGGGAATTTTCTTAAATCATTTCAGTTCATGTGTATATTCATAACAACACACACACACAGACACACACACACACACACACACACACACATGCCTGCGAGCTCGCACGTACACACGCACGTACACACGCACACACACATAAATATATGTATCTATACATATATTTATAAGCCTTTTAAAAATTTTCTCTCCCTTTTTATTTCTGTGTTCCTTTCTGTCGAAGAGCGTAGGCTCGAAATGTAAAAGGCTTTCTCACTTCCGACCGTTAAACTGATACATCTATTTGTTGTTTACACACCCGTCTTCGTCTTTTTTTTTTTTTTGTAAATTCTCATATATATATAACTTTAATAATCATAAGGACAATACAAATTTCATAATTTTATTTAACGGTTTATTTATAGCATATTTTCCTGACCTACACGTGTTTCAACTACACCGACTGCACACTGTTTGATATGCAGCCTAGCATTATGGTCGGCGCAGTTTCTTCAGAGTCTTTCATCCTGGGTCATTTCGAAGTAAAACTGAAGGAATTAATAAACTGAGTAAATAAAGTGAATAAAGTAACATTTTATTCATTCAATTTATTGATTCCTTCTGTTTACTTCGAAACAGTCTAGGGTGAAGGATCCCGAGGAAACTGCACCGACCATGACACCAGGCTGCGTATCAAACAGTGTGCAGTCGCTGCCGTTGGAACACACATAAGTCAGGAAAATATGCTATTAATAAACCGTTAAATAAAATTATGAATGAAAGAAAAAAATCTCCATTCTCCTTATCTTTATTAATGTTATTACTTACTCAACGGAACATATGCAGTCCTGAACAGGACATACGGAATTACTCAACGAGAGAAGTTACCTGGGCCTAATAACTCATCGTTAGCTCGAGTACTAAGTACAGACCATTATGGCTAGCTGGCATCTGAAACCGACTTAAGAAAAATTACGGTAACCGCCAGGTTAATAACATATCCGTGTAAACTCATTTTTGATATATATATATATATATATATATATATATATATATATATATATATATATATATATAACATACATATATATATATATATATATATATATATATATATATATATATATATGTATGTATATATGTATGTATGTATACATACAAACGTATAGAAACACGCAAACAAATACACACACACACACACATATTCTACATGATTGATACGGAAGACAGAGTGTACATGTGGCTAAAAGTTATTTTGACTTGTTTCTAGCCATACTGGTGCTTACTATATATATATATACATATATATATATATATATATATATATATATATATATATATATATATATATATATATATATATATATATATATATATATATATATATATATATATATATATATATATATATATATATATATGTATGTATGTATGTATGTGTGTCTGTGTGTGTGTACATACACACATATATATAAATATAATATAGCCAGTCCTCAGTAGTATAATGGTAAGTGTCCCTGCCTGTCACGCGGGAGACCGGGGTTCCTTTCCCAGCCGGGGCGGGTTATACTTTTAAAAGACGGTACTCCAGCATGGCCTCAATCAAATGACTGAAACAAATAAAAGAATATAATATATATATATATTTGAATATAATATATATATTGGTATATATATATATCAGACATAGTTTTTAAATCAATAGAATTGACCAAAACCATTCAAGACGATACTCCAGCATGGTCGCATTCTGATAATTCATGAACAGAATTAATAGAAATATTAACAGAATATGAATTTCAATAAAATATGAATTATCATTTCTCTAATTAAAACCCTAATCATCAGAGTGGCGAATATTTTTGAAGAATAAAAAATTCGTTCAATTTTTTAATTTTAATTTAATTACTGTTTTGATTGTAACTAATTATTGTTTATGACAATAAATTAATGATAATGATTGCATTTTGAAAATTTATTGAAGAATATGGAATTCAATGTCCAGAAATTCCTTGAGTGTTTTCAAGGATTTAAAAAATATTTAAAGAAAAAGTTTCAGATGCAAAAATGAGTGGGAGGGAAAGAGAGAAAGAGAGACAGACAGCAAGAGAAGAGAGATTGAAAGAGAACGAATGAGAGAGAGAGAAAGCGAGAAAGGGAAAGAGTAATGACGAGGGAACTTTTATGTGTAACTTCTTACCTCCCTCCTACCAGCTTCAGAGGCCTATTCAGGGGTTACAGCAACGGCCCTACATTTCACACTGACTGAATAGAAAAAAACTTAAACCCGGTCATATGAAACCTCTTGATTTGTCAGGACCGTTGATCGTTGGTTTGCTTGGTCTCAATTGAACGATGTCACTTTATAATGATCGTGTTGTAACCCTTCTGGATAACTATTTTGAAGCAATTGACCAAATGGTTTGCATTCTATGTCATTCCCTAGTAAAAGAATTATGGCTGAGCGTACTTTGGCGGTAGATAACAACTTGTATAAAGAGACAACTGCAAAAGATTTCACTTTCTTCTTGAAACCTCCTTTCTACAAACAACTGTTGCATTCATCTCACAAACTGTCCATCAAGTAACACATTTTTCTGATAATTTAGGATTTATTGTGTTGTATCAAAAGTTTTTCAACCTTTTTGTAATGTATTTGCTTTATTCGTCAAGTTACAACAAAAGCAACCAAACATTCCATCTGAAGCCTCCTTTCTGCCAGTTCTTTGATCTCACGCTGATACCAGTTCTTGTCCTTCAAGACGAAGAACTCTTTCACTGAAGCTTCCACCTCCATTGGTTGATGAAGCGTCACGAGTGAGTCATGGATCGGAACAAGTAATAATCCGAGAGGAGCTAGGTCCGGACACTATTCCGGGTCGTTCGAGCGTTGTCTTGTTGCGGAAGAACTCTCTATTAATCAATGCCGGGTATTTTTGCCATACAAAGGCATACATCTGTCAAATGCTGAGCTCGCCTAATACTCTCCGAGTCCTACTCATCAGATTTCCCTCTATGGCTTGGAGAACGGCCTTGGAATCCAAAGTTATAGACTTCCCTGACCTTTCTTCATCATCGATATTTCTCGAACCATCTGGTTACAGTACTGTGATCAACTGCACCTTCACCTTTCACACAACAAACGGTTTTGATTGTTTCTGCGGCGTTATGACCCAGTTCGAACTCGTAAAGCAAAAGCTTCCGAATTACACTAAGTTGCACGTTCATCTGTGCGGCTTTCAAATCACACACGGAAGTGAAGTAATGCATGTCGTGTCAGCGCACCAACAACAATGATACTACCAATCTCGGCAGGTACCTTCCATGGCTTGAAATGCTTCGGTCAAGTGATATACATACCGCAAACTAGCACTTATGAAATATTGCAGACTCGCCTCAATATATTCTATCTTATTTTAAGCTGGCTCCTGTTGAGGGCTCTTCATTGGGCCATAGGCCCACTTCATGATTTTTTTTCTATCGAATCTCTTTGTTCCCCCTTTCTCTCTTTCTCTCTCTCTCTCTCTCTCTCTCTCTCTCTCTTTCTCTCTCTCTCTCTTTCTCTTTCTCTCTTTCTTTCTCTCTCTCTCTCTCTCTCTCTCTCTCTCTCTTTCTCTCTCCCTCTCTCTCTCTCTCTCTCTCTCTCTCTCTTTCTCTCTCTCTCTTTCTCTCTCTCTCTCTCTCTCTCTCTCTCTCTCTCTCTCTCTTTCTGCTGATTGTTTCAACCATCACCATCACCAGTACCACCACCATCGCCACCACAACAGCCATACACACGCACCATTCAGACTTCTAACACCACTACCATCAATACCTTGACTCCGCCGCCTTCCTCTTCACCACCATCACCACTGTCTTTTATATCGCTTATTATCACCGTCATCCCTGACCACCTCGGCTACCACCACCACCACCATCATCACCGTCGCCTCCGCTTCTATCACACTTCAGCTCATACTATTACTATTACCCCATTACCAACACAACCGTCAACCTACTACCGCTCCCACCGTCTCTATGCCACTATTACTCTAACCCTAATATGAGGAATAGTAGAAGTGTCATTGAATAGTGAGAGAGAGGGTCAAAGTGTGACACACTGACACACACAAATTCGTTTTGGCATGTATTATTTTAGACGATTTTCCTGTCAAAGTTAAGAGCTGGGGATGTACACCGCCGTAGTAATTAACTCCTAATTACAAATTCGAAATCTAGTCTTGTTTGATTCACAACACCGTGCTGATTCTATAAGAGCTCTTCCAATTGAGTCGTAGCTGATGTTTGTTTCGATGTGTTGCCACATTTACAAGGAGACCAATCCAACATTTCTACTTCTGCTTTCGTCCAATTAAAGTTTGATGCGCGCCTGTTACATCTCAACAATTGCTTATTGAATTTATAAGAGTTCAAGTGTTAGGTACTGATTTGAGCTTTAAACTGTTACTATATGCACTACACAAATAAGCAAGCATTCATATAGACATACATATAAACACATACATCACATATACAACTATACAGTCTTTCATTCGCTAATCTAATCCGCATCCAAGATTTCTGTTCAGAGAATGGCTCAAAGTAAATATTTCTTTTATCAGAAAAAATTAAGCCACCTTCCTAGACAAAGAAACCGTTCTCTTACAGGTAATAATAATAATAGTAGTAGTAGTAGTAGTAGTAGTAGTAGTAGTAGTAGTAGTAGTAGTAGTAGTAGTAGTAGTAGTGGTAGTAGTAGTAGTAGTAGTAGTAATAGTAGTAGTAGTCGTCGTAGTAATAATAATAATAATAATAATAATAATAATAATGATAATAATAATAATAATAATAATAATAATAATAATAATAATGATAATGTATCAATACCAGCAGATGACAACGTTTCTCTAGAAGAAACTTTCAAAACACAAAGACCTGGAAATAGAGGTAATTCGAATGTGGCATCTAAAAACAGAAATAATTCCTATCATAGTTGGCGCCTTAGGTATAATAAAAAAATATTCAGACAAATACATAACAAAGACACCAGGACTTACAAATATATATAACATACAGAAAATTGCACTACTGGGCACTGCACACATCCTACGCAAAACACTTTCAATACAGTAACCATAAGAGCATCACAGCAAACCACAGCACATACCCAAGGCACACAGAGCTGCGCTCGGTAGTGAAGTGAAAGCACGCTATAAAAATAAATCTACTGAATAATAATAATAATAATAATAATAATAATAATAATAATAATAATAATAATAATAATAATAATAATAATAATAACAACATCAATGATAATAATAATAATAATACATATGATTTAACACTACCAAGAATTGAAATTGTTGTATTTGCTGGTTTAACATAACACGTATCTAGAGCAGTTTGAAATATCCCATAAACTAAATATATGATCTCTTTTCTATATCAAGTAAAAATTCCTTAAATTGATTTTGTGGTGAAAAGAGTTGAATAAAATGAAACTAAAAGGAACAATAGGGGAGCAATGATCCATTTAAAAAACGTTAAAAAAATCATTCTCAGAATTATAAGTTCCTCATAAAAACCGGTTGCACACTGGAAGTTGAAGTGGGCTTCACCCCCAAAATTGTAGTAAAAATGAAATCCATTATTTCATTGATAGATGTTTTCTGTTTTTCTTAGAAATGAATTAAATGAAAGAAAATAAACATAATTCGTGCCAGTGGTGCAAACGATTTTCATGAACAAAGCTTTGTTAATCAGTTGTTTCCAGATGATGATCCAGAAGAATTCTATAAGTTCTGATATCACATAACAATCATAATAATCGTTTCTTTAATGGCCGAAAAGGAGTTATACGTACAAAACTGCTTACAAACTGTATCTCCATGAATTTGTAGACAATAACCTGAGTCGGAGACAAGTTTGATTCATAAAATAGCAACAAACATTTACAAGGGAGGGCGAGCCTGCTCCTGTATGAATGCATCCTGGTGTGGAGGGTTCGCACAAAGACAAGAAGCTGTTGCATAAGTAGGGTCAGAGGGCAAAGAACGGCTCTTACTACCTTCAATGAACTGGGTTTTCCAAAATTGCTTCTGAACAATTTCAATTTTAATCAAGCTGTGAAGGTCCCCCCACCACTCCAAATCCAAGTCGTAATATTTTAGCTATCAATCGATCTCTGACATAGATCACTGGAAAATTCAGCGATTCCGTGGAGGTAGTACCTCTTCGTAATGGATATATTTGTCCTTTATCTTTCCTCATTCTTTTAACTCTCTTTTCTTATTAACTTCCAACCTTTCTCGAGGTTACAGCTTTTTCTCTGGCAGGTCCTATGATGGAGGAAGAGACTCGATGATTTCTCGGTCATCGTCAACCTCCGATTTTGGAGCACAGTGGTCGGCGCTGGAGCTGTAACCAGTTACTCTTTAGAAATAGCGACACCATCCAAGGCTTGTTATTTTTGTTGTTGTTGCTGTTATCTTTGTGTCTGTTTATCTCCTCTTTTTCCTTCTACTTTTCCTGCTCTTCTGGTCAGAAGGACCTCATATGGTTTTTGTTGCCGCATGTATATCAACTAGGTCTTGTCTTGCGTCGCTAGTCTAATTTACTTCTTCTCTGCTTCCTTAATGAGTAAAATCTCCATGATTTTGTGGGTCATCAGGTAGAATATTTCATACAATATTATGTACAATAATATATATGATATTACGCACAAGATTCTGAATGAATTATAGGAAATATTTTTATGACAACTATTTTCTGTTAATAAAAGAAGTATTTCCTGTAATTAAAAAAAAAATTATTACATTAGATATATGATTTTTTCCCCCATTTACACCATTTACCTTTCGTTTTCTTTTTTCCTTTTCGAAATTTATTGAAATTTCTCATTTCTCTCAACGCCCTCTCCGCTTAAAAAAAAATTATTCAATCTCTCTCTTATTTTCTGTTTTTCTTTCCATTTCCTGTTCACCTTACATTGTCTTAAGCGTATATATATATATGTATATATATATATATATATATATATATATATATATATATATATATATATATATACTCGTGTGTGAGCGTGAAAGCACGTATAGAGTGTTTTCATTTCCTTCTCTTTTCTTTCTGCTTTCACCTTTTCTAATAACTTATTTCCCATTTTAAAATCAGTGATGCACTTCTCTCTCTCTCTCTGTCTGTCTGTCTCTCTCTCTCTCTCTCTCTCTCTCTCTCTCTCTCTCTCTCTCTCTCTCTCTCTCTCTCGTTGTCTTTCTCCCTCTCTTCCTCACACTCTATGACTTACTTTTCTGAAATCTTTGATTTTTTTCGTATTTTCAAAACCACCTTCTTCATTTGCCTTCTCTCTTTCAAACTCTTTCTACACGCTCTTTTATTGTTCCAGCTTACATCTCTCAATAACTCATTCTCATTTCACTCTCTTTCATTGTAATTCCTTCCTTCATTTCTCTTTAAAAATCTCACTAATTTTCTCTCTTTTTATTCTCTTTTTTTTTTGTTGATATTTTTTCCATCTTTACAAAATCCCATTTAGGATACTTGAAAAACTATTCGTTACGAAAGGCTTTCGAATGTGTTAATACGTATGCGCGATTGAGGGCATCTAGTTGGCAGTAACAGCCAAACACTAGATTAAGAGGCTTATATAACGCTCATTTGTTGGCGGTGTATGATTGGATAATTATTTCAGAGTTTAATCCCTTGATGTTACTTTATCAATGAAACTACGTGTTGCACCAGAATCTATAATGAATGATGTGATCATTCCATTAACTTGTACTTGTTTTAATTGTACACTACCCTTGGCCTAAAATGTGAATTGACCACCCACTGACCAGCAATGCTTTTGCACTGAAGTTATTACAATTACTTTCCTTGATTCCGCGACCAGAATTTCAAATGAAGATAGAAAACTTTCGTGAAATGGCTGATGTCTTTTGTAATGAGTAACAATTCCCATCTCTTTTCCAGATAGATTGAATCGGAAAAGATATGAGGTTTCAAGCCATACACACAACAGAACTTTTTTTTTATATATAATTATTAGTTTAAAATTGACTAATCCAATAGATATTATCTTTGCTGAAGTAATGATATGCTTTCTGTTCAACTCATGCAGGTGTCTGCACCAGTGCTACCAGCTTTTGAAATGCAATGGTAGATGGTAACAGCAATTTTATTCCACCTCCGTGACCTGTCCTCTCGCCGTATTGATCTTAATTACCCTATCTTAATCACACTGAGAAAAAATCACGCTTTTTTGCGGGCTGGTGGTGGTAGAGAAGTTGTTTTCAGTAGGGTAATATAACTCTTTAGTTCAGGATGAATACGATCCAATTTTTTGTGGATTGAAAGAGGAGGATTCGTTGAAAAATGAAGGCCATCATGACAAGTTAAATGATGACAATTTAATTTGAGTGAAAAAGAATTACTAATGTCTTGTTTCAGGTCAATAAATTGATTCCTATATAGTTTACAGTTTGAACACAGATTACCAGACATTGGTTGGAGTCACGTGATATAACGTGTAAATCGCGTGAAGCATGCGACGCTACCCTATTAATGGAACGTCTTACAGTGCTTAGCTTCTTGATCTCTATATTGGAATTGAGATCTTACAGGACTCCATTTTGTCTTTCATCACAGAATCGGGAAAACAAATAATTATAAATGAATCCATTGATTTAAACAAAATAGTTTCGTGCACGCCTCCAAGTTCAGGTGAATCTGGAGCAGCCACATTGTTTTGTTTTTACTTCCCCGGTGTGTTTAGGAACAATTTCTCAACGGAGCTGGCGCCAACCATGTGAGGTTATTGAAAGATTTATAAATGTCTTTTTGGAGGGCAACCAACTGGCCGACTCACAAAAATTTCGGATACGTCACGGTATTCGACTCAGGTATACTGCATTCTAAGTTCAAATCCTCTTGTAGTCAACTTTGTCCTTCGTCCATTCGCAGTCGATAGATAGATTCCCAGTTCCGTCCTGAGGTCAGTCATTCTCTTTCACTCTTGCTTTCTTTCTGTCAGATTTTCTCACTTCTAAAAGAAATTGAATGTGGTCAGACCAGAAGAGGATGGACTTGGCTGGACGCTGCATCTACTGCTCTTTCAAGGAGATAACGGCCCAAGGCAACGAATGCATACATGCATCTATATATGTATATATGTATATGTATTACATAAATATAGATAGATATATACATATATGCATACAAATATACATACGTATATATTTACAAATACAAGAACACAGACATATAAAAATTTTCCTCCACCCACCCTTACATACATACATACATACATACATACATACATACATACATATATATATATATATATATATATATATATATATATATATATATATATATATTGTAGGATAAATATAATGATAACAATACTTCTAGAATGAAATTTATAAATATTTAATACATCGCTACGCGCGTTTTCACAAGTCACATGACTTTAACATCAGAGTCCGTATCCTTGGGATGAGTGCAGTACAGTCTGTAGTATATGTGCATGATGACATTCGGTATTCCTCATACAAGATCAGAAACGGCCAATTTTTAGCCCAAGTCATCATGGATAAGCAGAAAGACCGTGTTACCAAGTTTTTGAACAAACTCAAGCATCCTCTCCAATCGAACATACTTTGGTTTTTCTCAGACGAGAAAAATTTCAGCCATGATCAGATGGTGAACACACAGAACAACCGTTGATTTGCCGTGTCCCCAAAACATATCCTGAGAGAGATAATAATCAAACATCCAGTCAACATCATGGTGTTTGGAGTGATCACTAGTGATGGTGACGTTACATTTCTATTAATCTTCCCACACGGCCTCACACTCAACACGGAGGCCTACATCAAGTGTTAGTGCTGCCCTGGGTCAAGAGGATGGCTGCTGGAAGACTCTATGTCTGGCAACAGGACTCTGCACCCTGCCACACAAGCAGGACAACACAATTTCTGCAACCACATCACCCTTAACATCTGGCCACATAACTCCCTAGACTGCAATCCCCTTGATTATTATGTGTGGGGTGCAGTTGTGCGAGAGACTAATAAAACTCCTCGCAACACCAAAGATGAACTGAAGGCAAGGATTATGGCAGCATTCACCAACTTAAACAAGGAGACCGTCCAAAAGAATTGCAGGTGATTCCGAAGTCGCCTGGAGGTTGTGGTTGAAGTCAATGGCGATTTTATTGAATAAATTTACTCTCTAGTATTTCAAGATATTTTTTATTTAATTTTGGTAAATATATCTGTTAAAATGAGATGTCAGTGTTATTTTCATTTTTGCATAATTTAGAGGACAATTTATTCACCGCACCCTATATATATATATATATATATATATATATATATATATATATATATATATATATATATATATATATATATATATATATATATATATGTGTATACATGTCTCTTATATATATATGTATGTGTGTGTGTGTATGCACACAGACACATACGTACATATACTATGCATACATTACATGCATGCAAGCGTACATATATATACAAATATACTTACATATGTACATATATATATATACAAATGATTCTAAATATGATGGATCGTTTATTCTTATTGATATTATTTAGGAGGAAGAAATAACTCCCAAACAACGACAACAAACTCAGTACATGGTAATTACGGCAGATAAAGTAAATAATTCGAACAGAATTTAAAGATATTGAAATCGCGAGGACATTTTTTGTTTTGCTAAAAGGAAATCTCATGAGAACAATGATATGGAGTTACTGGTGTGTGAATAATACTTTGTTTTTATTCTGTTTTCTACGATGAAGATTTTATCTACAAATAGGAAAACTTGCTTCACATCATAAGATCAAAGTATTTATGTTTGCCTCTTACATGCAGTGTTGGCTAGAATATATAGATATATTCTCTTGTACTTTACAGAAAAATAAGAACTATTCTAAAATACAGATGTATTTGCAATCACAAGAGAGTCGTTTCGTGTTTTTGCTTAGTCCTTCCTTCAATGAAATAGAAACCATAATGTTGTTAAATTACACTCAACTGTTTAAAAAAAGACGGACACAGACAACAGAGTTTTCAATAAACGTAGGCATGGCTGTGTGGTAAGTTTACTTCCCAACCACATGGTTCCGGGTTCAGGCTTACTGCGTGGCACCTTGGGCAAGTGCCTTCTACTATAGTCTCGAGCCGACCAAAACCTTGTAAGTTGATTTGGTAGATGGAAACTGAAAGAAGCCCGTTGTATATATATATATATATATATATATATATATATATATATATATATATATATATATATATATATATATATATAACAATAATTCTTGGATGGAATTATAAACATTTAATGCACCGCCCGTGTGCTTCCATAAATCACTGGTCTCTTAAGATCACTGTAGAAGCACACGTAGTGATGCATTAAGTGTTTATGAATTCCATTCAAGGATTATTGTTCTTATTATTATATTTATCCTACAATATATCAGTACAGCTTAAAAGAATTAAGGAGTTTTGGATCAATCCCTTTTGTCACGCTTTTGTTTCTTTATAGTTCTCTTTAAATACATATTTTTAAATGAAATTCTACAGGAATACTTGTTTTGATGATTTTGGCTACATAATGTTGATATTTCGAGCATGGAGCTCTGATAAAAAATCAGAGATCTGGTTGTTAATTTGTGAGAAGTTCAGAAATTTGTCTTTTTGCGTGAGGAGAGCGATTAAACCTTTTCAAAGGTCTGTTTAGTATCTTTTTATTGCTGAGTCTTATCAGTCTTGAAAAGGATGCATGTAAGACTTGAGTAAATATTGTTATGTCTTAATTGATAGCAAAAAGGATGTTTATTATTAAGGCTTGAATATACATTGCAGTGGTTTATTAGTTGTGAAAAGGCCAAGAATAGAATATTGAGATTTGAGAATACATTACCGTCTCTTAATTAGATGTGTAAAAGATATCTGTTTAATAAAGAATCTGGCTGATTTATTGATATTTTCCTTTAACTCTTGATTTTTCTATGATATCTTTTCTATATCGAATGTGATGCAGATTCCTTTCTGAATCCTCTTGTGTAGTGTGCATTTTTTAATGTTGCTTTATCATGAAGAATTATATTTGTAAATATTGGAAAGAGATTTTCTTCTTGACAAATTGCATTGAACACATGATACTGATTCTGTTTCATTCCTATATCAATCCCTCACCCCCATAACTTTGAATGAATTTCTTGCAGTTCGAAGATTAAAGTTTAAAAAGTCAATCATAGATAATTTTAGAACTCCACAGTCTCATCCTCAGAATGGAGTCTTGTTGGCGTGTGTGTTGATGCCGTTTTTATATGACGTCAAAATTTGAAATTTTACTGTTAGATATATATGCCATGATTCAGGTTTTTCACATTTTTGTAGCTAATGTAATGTTGCTTGTGAGATTCTTGTACCATTGCGATGTTTTATGTAGTACTGCCGCTATCATTAATCGTCTGTTTTATGGAGAATTCCTGTAGAAAAGACATGTCTGTTAATGGCTTTCCTTGCAAGTTTATTTTATGCAATGTGGTGAAGTGCAGATTGTAAATATCAATTTATTCAAAGACAAAATATTTTTAGAAGGATTCAGAATGATAATATTATCAAATTAATTGCTAAACAGAATAGATTGATTAAATCAATAAACACACAAATACACTCTCCACTGCTTATTTCCATCGCATGGAAGGAATATTATCTCCAGCAAATACCTACAGATCAAACAAAACGACCACCCTCGATCCCTTATATCGCAAATAAATACACTAATGCGCAAGATCGCTTAATTACTAAACAATAAACGCCGTAGAAATACAGTATTCCGAAGAATAGGAATCCCTAATTTCAACCGCAATGTAGGAGAATTTACTCCAGAACATACCTACAGAACAGTAAAAAAAAAATACTCAAAGAAAACAATCCTTCCTGAGACATAATATTTTCAATAGTAACGAAGTTGGCAACATCTCCGTCATAGGGGTAGAAATTCCATTTACCAATGTGCCCGGTTACATTATTTACTAGTATGTTTCTGCATTATCACACCTCATCAGCGAAATGCCGTTTTCTCAAGACTGTATTGACCCATGTGCACAGATTTTTACAAGTAGAAAAAAGTTAGGAACTGCTTTCAGTCGGTTCAGTTTTTATAATTACATGAAAGAAAATGAGCATTAAATTTTGCCAAAAGCTTGGCTTTACCTGCTCAGAGTCCTGTTCGACACAATCAAGGAGACCTTGTGCAACAGAAACCCGTGTGTCTTTTTGGCCAGCTGAAAGCGGTTTTGGCATAAACTTGGTAGACACGCGTCTCATACCCAAATCTTCAGTGATAATGGACTGAACTGTAACTAATCTGAACATCCTCTGATAACCCACTGATGGTGATTCGAAGATTTCCCCTCACAACTGCACGCATATCTGCGATGTTTTTCTCAGTTCTGCTGGTTGCTGGCCTCCCAGAACGTTCGTCAATATCGACATTTTTCCGTCCGTCTTGGAAACGTTTGAACCACTCGTACACTGGTGTGCAGCTCATACACTCCTCTCCATACACTTTCTGCAACGTTCCGCAGGCCTCTGAGCAAGTATTGCAATGACAACTTTCTCTGTCATGGTCACTACGACGATCACACGATACACACCTTACTTCCAAACACTGCTGTAAACAGCGGAAGTAAGCTAGAATGTCAAAACTTAGTGCGCATGCACAGCAGAGCTCGAGGTCAATCTTTGTCGAGCAGCTTCACTTTGCATTCTTTTGCTTTGTTGCTATGGCAACAGTCCAGATACTTATTGATCAGAGCCCATATACAATTAGATTTTTATATTTGATTTATTTTGGACAACTCTCCGCGTCGCTTTGTGATTTTGGTCAAAATGTTATGGTTGTATTTTTACATCGGACATCAGTCTTACAGCTAACAAAGCAGGGAATGATAGCAAAATTAAATACCTTTTTCAAAGGCAAACCCTTTGGTTTAAACAATTGGCAAAGCAACGGGAGGAAATGTAATTATTCTTATGGAATTTTGGAAGAACTTGAAAAATAATGAATGCTTTCGAAAATATTAATGTTGCATTGCATGTGGTAGCAACCGGCAATATGAAATCTGCTGGGAAGGCAGAAATTGCACAGCAGCGAATGGATCAAGGGCAAAATTAAATACCTGCGACATATGCAAATCTTTTGCTTAGGCTATAGAAAAAGCAACAGGAAGAAATGCAATTATTTTAGACGATTTTTATAAGAATTTTTAACATAAAGAATCTTTTCGGAAACATTGTTACATTAAGTGTAGAACCAGTCAACAATATGAGAACTGCTTGGTAAAATAGGTATTATATAATTTTTTGCTTTGCAAATATCTGTGAATTCTTCGGAATCGCCAAAGAAGCGCATAACTCGCTTGAAATGGCTCAATGGGGATGATATTTCAAATTTGGAGCATCAATGATGATGATGATGAGGAGGAGGAGGAGGAGGAGGAGGAGGAGGAGGAGGATGGTGAGGATGCTGGTCAAGTCAGACCAGAGCAAATGGAGTTGAAATGGACGCGGAAGAATTCTCAACGAAAGAACTTTTTAGAATGTCAGATGATAATGATTGGAAACAGTGTAAGGAAGCAAAGCTGAAAATGTACCCATCTCTTATCGGGTCAAACACAAATAAAAACCTACAAATATCTCTTTTACAATATTGGAAACCAACAAATCGGAATATTTCTATTTCATATATTCATTGTGGTTAATCAATAAACTCGTTAAGACAATAAAACTGACCACAATTGGCGTGTGACCTTTCTTTGTTTCGGTATTTGTACGTTTTTACCTGAAGTATTTCAGAAAATGGTGATTTATATAATAAACGGTGATCTATATATTGGAATGGTGCGTTTCCAAAGAACTGTCCTTAATTAACATACACACATGCACGCACAGTTATATATATATATATATATATATATATATATATATATATATATATATGTATATATTCATGTATTCTAGACATACATACATCTATGCATGCATGCATACATAGATATTATATGTATATATATGCGTATATGTGAGCGACAGAGGGAGACTAACCGTGTATTTATATATACACATATACATACGCATACACACACACACACATATATATACATATACATATACATACATATATACATACATACACACACATATACATATATATATATATATATGTATATATATATATATATATATATATATATATATATATATATATATATATATATATATACAGTTAGCTAAACTTATAAAAACAATTTAATTCATGTCTAAGTTAATAGTATAACGTTTAAAATTTTAGTTTAAACTAAAGCTTCGATAAGATAAGTATTGCATTTATTTTCAGTAATATTGTTAAATGTTTTTCTTTTATTTATTGGTAAAATAAGTATTTTTATATAAATTCATTTGATATTTATTGTTAGTCGATATATATACATTCATTTTATTATTATTATTATTATTATTATTATTATTATTATTATTATTATTATTATTATTATTATTATTATTATTATTATTATTATTATTTTATGTTTGACTTTTGTTTTGCATTTGTACAAGTTGGATCCAAGTCTCACCCAGAGACCTCAAGAGACAACAAGTTAGAAGTTCATGTAGGTGTTATGCCTAGGGTACCATATATTTGGATTTGTACAGTTTTGTTCAAGTGAATGTTTAAGAAACCATAAGAAAATTATGTGTTTGCTTTAAAATTTGAGATCACATAGACAGTATTTTACGTAGGATATGGGCAGTTCCCATGAGCACTATCTTTTGAACTTCAGCCATTTTGGGGTTTCCGGGAATCTGATCTAGGTAGTAATCAGCCCGTTTCGCTGTCATTCCCAGGGTACCTATGACAATAGGTATTGTTTTCGTCTTCAGATTCCACATTTTGCTAATTTCTATTTCAAGATCTTTATATTTGCTCAGTTTTTGGTAGGTCTTGACAGATACGTTTATATCGATTGGGACAGTCATATCAATGAGGAGGCATGATTTTTGTCTGAAGTCTTTCAGTATGATGTCTGGCCTATTTGCGTCTATCTTTCTGTCAGTTTGAATGGTGAAGTTCCAGAGGAGTGCAATGTGATCATTTTCAAGTACTGGGGGTGGTTTGTGTTCCCACCAGTTTTTATCATGGGGCAAGTCCAGGTTTTTGCATATTACCCAGTGAATATATTGTGCAGCTCTATCATGCCTGTTGAGATACTCTGTAGGCGCAAGCAGACTGCACATGGAGACAACATGATCGATGGTCTCATTTTGTTGTTGGCATATACGACATAATGGGGAGCTGCCGTTCTTTAATATGTTGGCCTGGTAGTTCTTTGTAGGTAGGCATTGATCTTGGGCTGCTATGATAAACCCCTCTGTTTCTGATTTCAAGCCAGAGGCCATTAACCATTGGTGGGTAAGGGCTTTGTCAATATCTGCATTATTCGCTCTCTTTGGGTATTTGCCATTGAGAGGTTTTCCATGCCATTTTTCAGTCATAATAGCTAAGGCAGCAATTTTAGCACGGGTTTTCAAGCGCTTAGCTTTTTCTGCAGGTGTTTCTAGTTCGTCTAATTCTTGTATTTGTTGCAATTGGAATTCACTTAGATATTCCTTTGCCTGTTTTGTTACTGAGTAAGATGCTTTCTTGCTTTCATATTTTAAGACAAGTTTTAGCATCCAGTCCTCAGAGTTTTTCAGATAGGTGTCTAGGCCAATTGTGGCTACCTTCATTGATAATGCCAGCTGTAGAAGTCCTCGGCCTCCTTCTTTTCTTGGCAGATAAAGACGTTCTATATCTGCCTTAGGGTGGTGCATTCTATGCATTGTCAACAGTTTTCGTATTTTTCTGTCAACATTACATATTTCAGTAATTGACCAGTTAACGATGTTGAAACTGTAAGTCACGACTGGTATGGCTAGAGCATTGATCGCTTCGATCCTGTTTCTCGCGTTCAGCTCTGTCTTCAGTATTGCTCTCACCCTGCGATAACATTCTCTTCTGATCCGTTCCCTCATCACTGAGTGCTTGATATTGTCCCCTTCAATTACCCCTAGGTATTTGTAGCTCTCCGCTGGTTCTAACTCTTTTATGACATTTTGCTGGTCAAGGTTCACATTAGATGTATTTATTATTATTATTATTATTATTATTATTATTATTATTATTATTATTATTATTATTATTATTATTATTATTGTTGTTGTTGTTGTTGTATTTTGACCCGAAGATTAGCTATATTTTTGAATAAAATTGATTTTCGATCGATTTATTTTGAATCGATTTGAATCGATTTTATTTTTATTCTATTTTCTATTTGAAAATGTGGTTATGAAACACGTGTAGTCGTTTTATTATTATTTTAATATTCATGACTTTGTATTTTTATTATAGATCTTTTTAGTGTATTTACTTATTAAATTTTTCTATATGTGACTGTGAATTTTCATGGATAAATTCAATAATTGTGAGGTTTTTCTCTAAATTATATATTTATATATTGTATATTGTGAAATTTAATTCAATTTTAATTTTGATAAATTAAATTAAATTGAATTTTTCCCTGTAAATTTGTTTTTTTATTCTTTGTAAGCCTAGTACTTATTCTATCAGTCTGTTAGCCGAACCGCTAAGTTAGAGGGACGTAAACACACCAACGTCGGTTGGTGGAGGGACAAACATACACACACACACAGACACAGACACACACACACACACACACACACACACACACACACACACACACACACACACACATATATATATATATATATATATACGACGGGCTTCTTTCAGTTTCCGTCTACAAAATCCGCTCACAAGGCTTTGGTCGGCCCGTGGCTATAGTAGAAGACACTTGCCCACGGTGCCATCCAGTGGGACTGAACCCTGAACCATGTGATGTGTAAGCATGCTACTTACCACACTGCCACTACTGCGTCTATATATATATATATATATATATATATATATATATATATATATATGTATATGTATATTTATATAATTATATGTATGAATACATGCACACGTATATATATATATATATATATATATATATATATATATATATATATATGTATATATATACATACATGTGCATGCATTCATACAAGACAAGTATATATAGATACATTAACAGGAAGAAAAGTATTTACATAAATATATGCAGACATGCCTTCATGTAAATAAAACATCCGCATGGCTATATCTGCGTACATACAGACCTATATAATACATACATGTGTGCACATTCGTACATACGTGCATGTGTACGTAAATACATAAATTCTACACACGTATACACACGCATGCATACATATACACACGCATGCATACATATACACACAGAGAATACGATATGCATAGACACACACGTGTCCATTCTTACGCCCTCACTCCACTCCCAGCCACACACTCGAGGCGTGTCCTTGTCAGCATTTCCGATATTTTGTTGGCCTGTTGATGTTTTATTGTAACGCCTCTTCTGGTATCGATCTTACGACTCCTGGTCTCTATTGGTATGTGTACTAATGGTCGACTATGGAAGTCGTCTTCCTATGTGATTACCGAGGGGTGTGGTGAGGGTGGTGCTGGTGCTGGGGAGAAGGGGTATAGGGATTGCGGTGTGTATTGCTTTGTAGTAGTGTGCCATGACTGGTTGGTTGTGGGTGAAAAGGAGCTGAGGTTCCTGAGTGGGGTTGTGTTGTGATGATGGTGGTGGTAAAGGAAATGGTAGTGGTAGTAATGTTAGTGGTGGCGTTGTTGTTGTTGTTGTTGTTGGTTGTGGTGGTAGTGGTAGAAAGACATCACCTTCACAGCCGATTCAAAATGTAACACAATAACAACAACAACAACAACAACAATAATAATGATAATAATAATAATAATAATAATAATAATAATAATAATAGTATTAATAATAATAGTAACAACAACAATAATGCAGTATCAGGCAGCGGCTCTCATCGCTTTTAACTGATTGGAAGTGTTATCATGTACATTGTTTTGTCTTGGTATAAAAGATGGGCTACAGCAAATATTCTACTCAATACCACGAGATTTGCTTATCAGTTGCTTGACCTTAACCAGTTGAGCATGTCCCTTGGTGGCTGACGATATGTGCATCTCTGATCACGAGCAGAAGTAGTGGAGGAGCATCATAGCCATGTGTTGAGAGAAATTCTTTGATGTTTGGGTGATTCGCCTCTTGAAACATGAGTGTTTCGTTCTTTTATTCTTTTACTCGTTTCAATCATTTGACTGCAGACATTCTGGAGCATCGCCTTTAGTTTAATAAATCGATCCCACAACTTATTCTTTGTAAGCCTAGTACTTATTCTATAGGCATCTTCTGCCGAACCGCTAAGTTACGGGGATGTAAACACACCATCATCGGTTACATACGCATATTCCCCCTTCTATCCACTTAATACCACCACTACATTCTCAAATTTTCATTCACACCACGAGACCCCTTTGAATGAACACCACATGGAATCTACGTCTCCACACTTTCCATTTGTAATAACAAAATATGAACTTTTATCGCAATTTACATACCACGGACAAGAAGCATTTCTATCACTTCTACACACCACTTTCCTTGGATAATGGAACTGCAACTATAATATCGTTATATATTTCTATTTTTACTTTTATTTCTACTTTCATTCTCCTATTTCCTCTATACTCCTTATTTCCTTCCTTTTCCAAAATAACTCCTTATATTGAACTCTAATATTTCCCTCTAGTTAACTCTCTCATATCGTCTCTGATGAAGGGATATCCCTAATATCCCAGAAACAGCTGTAAGACTAGTTTCCTCTTTATAAATATCCTGAAAATTCCACACAGCCTTGGCTTTGTTGTCTCGACAGGCTTCTTTCAGTTTCCGTCTACCAAATCTTCTCATGAGGCTTTGGCCGGTCTGAGGCTATAGTAGAAGATACTTGCCCAAGGTACCACGCAGTGGGACTGAACCCGCAACAATATGGTTAGGAAACCAGCTTCTTACCATACAGCCACTCAGCCTATTTTGTTCATCATCCTTAAAAAAATCCTTATCCTTGGACCTTTAGAGCGGGATGAGCTACTCAACCTGAAGAAAATTCTAACTGGGCCCCGCCTGCAAGCTCATGCGCTGGTCTTGATATGAGATCACCATGTCGCGCACATATGGTTGTCATGCACTTATCAAACGGGTAGTCATGATGGGTGTGATGAGCTTCGTATATTTTACCCCAGTGTCACTTTGATGGCATGCACTGCTCTCTCTTAGACGTACTGGAAACAAGTACAGAAAAAGCTAAGCGATTGAAAACCCGTGTTAAAACTGCTGAAATAGTTGAAGAACCTGAAACCACTGCCTCAAAAAACCAAAATGGATCAAGCAGATTGAGGAGCGATGAAGCCAGAAGGAGTCAGTGGGGAGAGACATGGACAGTATATACTTCGAAGCCGAAATGCTGATGTAGGTCAAGCAACAACCCATCAGTGGCAGAGAAGCTCAAGATTGAAAGCAGAAACTGAAGGTTTCATAGTGGTGGCACAAGATTAAAGCTGCTTGTCAAAAACTACTAGGCTAATGTTCTTCAAAACGGTTCTGACCCTAAATGCAGATTCTGCGACAAACTTGATGAAACAATAGACCATCTCGTCTTGGGATGTCCTGTGCTGACAACAAACGGATACAAGAGTCGCCACGATAGAGTAGGACAGAATTTACATTGGAACATATGTAAACACAACAAAACACTCCTGCTTACTGGTGTGAGCATCACACAGAGCCAGTTGCTGAAGGTGGAAGTGTCACTATCCTCTGAGATTTTCCAGTCAACACTGACAGAACGACCCAGGTAATCGGTGAAACATAATCATTATATAAAATTAAGTAAATATAAGGACCTGGAAATTGAAATACAAAAGATGTGACATCTTAAAGCGGGAACTGTCCTTGTTAGTGTAGGTGCCCTAGGTATGATAAAAAAGGGATGTCAGAAACATCTAGATAATATCCCAGGATAACCATGTCTCAGAGAAATCGAAAAGACTGTGCTGTGCAGACAAGTACTGCTCACATCCTTAAAAAATCCTATCATTTTAAATGCATGTGTTGCATTACACGAATGTATTTCGCTACTGCCCCTGCCACTTCCCCTCCCAAAGCTTTTAGTCATATGGTAACATCTCTTATCCTTCACTCGCTCTAGAACGCTGGGTGCGTCTCGGCGAGTGATTGTAACAAACATGCAGATTAAAAATAAATAAATATATAAATAATAATAATAATAACAATAATAATAATAATAATAATAATAATAATAATAATAATAATAATAATAATAATAATAATAATTATTATTATTATTATTATATAAATAGTAATTCTTCTTTATTGGCCTCAAGGGCGAACAAATACGTGTGAAGTGCTTACAAAAGCCAAGTGTGTATATCTATATAATTCGTTCTCGCCCTGACTCATCCTCCGTATTTAATTCGTACTCTATTTAGCTTAGCATTAAGCATGTTTTGCTTTGGCTGTTCTTTCGAATTTCGGTGAAATTAAGGGACTGAGTGAATTTGCGGTGGTGAATTCATAAAGGGCCTTGATGTGCGTCCCAGAAATCATCGCTTTGCCGATAGCCGTCACAGATTTGTTTAGCAAACTAAAGTAGCAAACTAGTGTAGGGGTGGGGGAACGAGAAATGAAATGCGGTTAGAAGGGGTTCAGGTCGATTTGTAAGTTTTATTGAGCTCTGAACGGCATATTTCTATACCAGAGTTGTATTCAGTCGTGGGCATGGAGATGCTTGATACGAGATTGATGAATCCGGGCAAAAGGCCTAGTTGTTATACAAGTGGTTGTAAAAGCCACCTGATGTTTCATTTTATTCTGAATAACTGAAAAGTATAGGAAAGCATTGAAAAACGGAAAGCAGCAGAGAGCAGCCGAGGCAGCAAAAGACGAAGAGGTGCTCTATCCTTCGACCGTAACCAAAAGCACTATCATCGCATCATCTGGTGATAAGAAAAAGGGGATCCTAGAAGATCAAGAAGAAACAACTATAGCTAAAAATAAAAAAAAGGTAAAAAAGAAGAAATATCTTTAAAAAATAGTTGAACGCCAACAAAAATCAGGGAAAAAGTGAGAGACGGCTCTACGTTCTCATGAGATATCAGATGTTCATAGAAGGTTATTTGGGCCCACGATTGACACTGTGCTGGAATGTGAGAAATCTTTCCGCTAATTTTAGGTGCCCCACCTCCGGCTTATCTATCCTCGCCGATGCTACTTTCAAACTGTTTCTCGAAACTTTTTTAAACCCTATTTTTTTTTGTTACATATAATGTCCTTATTTTTTTCACTTCAGGCTTCTAATTATTTAAACCTGACCCTATCAAGAAAATTTAAAAAGTCAAATAAATCCCGCACCCACTCGCAAAATCTCATTCTATGTAGGAATACGAAAAATGTTATCGCAAACCTCCATTCAATGCATTGAAACTTCTGCGTGACAATCAAAATCTTTAACTCTGATCCATTACAAGAAAAAGTAGGTGCTTCAAATTTTCAATAAATTTATAAATAATATTTTGTAATTTTTGAGGGAAAGATGTTAATCGATATTATTGATCTCAGTATTCGACTATGTTATTTTATCGAACCCCTAAATGATGAAAGTAAAGTTGAACCCGGTGGAATTTGATCTCATAATGTAAGGAAAACGAAAAAAAAAATGCACCACAGTTTTTCCGACGGTCTACTGAATCTGCCAGCTTGCTGTCTCAATTAACTTACGAAATGATAAAAATTCATTAACACGTAATCTGCTTCTATTTGCCAAAAGGGTTTTATTAATTTTCTCAAATCAGAAAGCTGAAATATTTTGTGTGGTGGTATTTAGGTACATAATACATGTAATTACACTACAATGACGTGATACGAGTTATCTCATAGTAATGCAAAATGCTCAGATTGGTTTGCTATGAAGGCTTCGAGGGTATGTTATTCATTATTTGACTATGTCTCTTCATTGTATAATGTTTTCTTTATTTTTTCAGATTCATAAAGAACTACTATAAATTTTCATTCGTAATATATAAGATGCTAAAGAGCCTTTCCAGTGAAAAAATTGCTGGAATGCTTCAGGAACTCGTGGATAATGAATTATCAGAAGATGATATCTTGGAGTCAGCAAGTGAATACTCAGAGGCTTTGGATAAAAATTATGTAGCAAATACCAGTGGAAGTAAATACCAGTGATGCCAGTTCTGCTGACGAAGATGAACAATTAGTTGCTCGAGGTCGTAAGAGACAACTCAGTCCTCCTGTACCAACTGCAGTGACATCTAATATTTATACCTGATATATATATATAGATGTGTTACCAAATATATTTCCTGGCAGATGCCATGATACGAGTTAAGTCGTATCATTGGGCAAATAAAAGGTGTCTTTAATGTTTCCACAACACACTCACAATGTTAGTACCAGACACCAGTTCATTTTAAGTGTGATACAATAAAATAGATCTCTACGAGTATGCTCGTACCTGGCAAAATTGTATTGATTGCCAACTACGAGATAACTTGTAGTTAGCAGTCAACGTATTAACATAACAGCATGATAGTCACAGCATCTCATTTCAAACTAGAATCTCTTCTCACTGACTCCTTTCAATCATGTGATAACCGTTATAGATTATTATTGCTCCTGGCTCGTGTCAAATTTTTACATCTCCAGCATTAAGAAATTCATTGTCACTGTTCAAAGTCAGTGTGGTTCTCCATGATCTCATACTTACAGACAAGATGTTTCGCAGAGTAGGTATTATTTAATACATTTCCAAACATTTCTTAATCCAGCTATGTGGTAGACTATCAAAAGTTTTTTTATAGTCTATCCAGGCTATCGACAAGTTTTGTATCGTTTGTGACAATCTTCCAAGATTTATCTTATTGGTGAGTAGCTGATCTTTACAATCAAAGGACCCACGTTTACATCCTTTTTGCTCATTAGGGAATATGCCACTTTCTATTAAAAAACTATAGGTATATTCAGTCAAGACAGATGTTAGCGTTTTATACATTGTTGTTTAGCAGGTTATGGGTCTATATTAAGCAGGTTATTGGTTCATTTGTTTCTTCATTTTTTGGAAGTAGGAATGTTACACCATTAACTAGCCAAGAGGGAATATTACTCGGTTGTTGCAAAACATTGTTGTAAAGTGTTGTTGTTGTTATTATTATCATTATTATATTTTTTACTTTTGCTTTGTATTTGTACAAATTGACTCCAAGTCTCACCCAGAGACCTCAAGAGACAACAAGTTAGAAGTTCATGTTGCTGTTATGCCTAGGGTATCATGTATTTGGTTTTGCACATAATATTGTTGCGGAGAATGTTTAAGAAAACATAAGAAAATTATAAGTTTGTTTATTATTACTATCATCATCATCATCATCATCATCATTATCATCATCAATATTATTATTATTATTATTATTATTATTATTATTATTATTGGCCGCTGACTCGCTGAGATGTGCTAAACATTTTACTCTTGGAATTCCGAACTGGCGTTGTTTCCAGAGGAGCTATTACTGAACGTTTTGATAACGTTTGGCTCCTTGCTGGGGTTAGACGACGAAGTTAGCTTTTTAGAATATCTCCATTGTATTCAATTATCTTGTTTAGTCCAAAATGGCTTCGCATCTTCGGGGTCCGCCTCAGGAATAAACAGCATGGAACAAAGAAAAACCGACGCCAAATAAAAGGCCAGAAGAAAGAAAATGTTAATGAACACAGCAACAAATCACAAAATAATAATAATAATAATAATAATAATAATGAAAATAATAATAACAATAATAATAATAATAGTAATAATAATAATAATAATAATAATAATAATAATAAAGCATAGCGTAAGAAAAACACGTATGGCGACAAGAACAAGAGGAACAGAACAACAACTACAACAACATCAACAGCAACAACAACAATAACAACAAATATGTACTATTTCGAGAAATAAAAATATAGCGAACAAGAAGAAAACGTAATGGTTCGGAAAAGTTCTTTCGAACATAAAATTAAACCTTAATATGGAACAATTTACTGAAAAGACTAAAACTTGACAGCGTTTTGTTCACATGAATTTATCAAAGAGGTGCGTATAGGCCTCAAACACTTGAAGACACCCCTGGCATATGAGTCTTCTTAATCTATGTGCATACTTAAAACAGTGATTGTGGCTGATGTGCAAGCGTAAACTGTCCGAGACACACCTGTCCATAAACTGCTTCCACAATATTCGGAAAGAAGAAACACAGGGTTCATCGTTAGGGCAGGTGTAACATTAAGGTATATGAGGCCGGGCAGAGTCGTTATAGACATAAAAGTCCTTATGGCACCGCAGGATCACAAAACAATACCAGATAGTATCCCTGTGAAGAAGCTGACAGGAAGACGTTAACATTCAGTAAAGATTGGAAAAAACTCAATTGGTAGATGTATGGCGGTAAAAGAGGAAGACATAATTCGAAAAACCGAAACAAGACCTGAAGAAAACAATCGAAAAAGGCTTTAAAAACACGAAGTAAGGGTTATACCATTTTTTAAGTGGAAACACTCTCTACTGAGAAAGATCTTATTTACAATGAAGGGGTATCCATTGTTCTGAGGAGGAAGTAGCCTCTTCCCTGAAGGAAATGAAATGCACAATTCTTTATAAGACTAGCAGGGATCTAATAAGATAGTTGTACGAAATACACAAAGAATTTTCAGACAAAGATCGGGACAAAATGGGATT
>NC_142937.1:80310272-80317772 GCF_046866305.1 Octopus bimaculoides | reverse complement strand
CTATTTTAATTCGGAGGCCTGTCATATGAGAAGAATTCTCTGCTATTTCTAGCTGATGGAACGATCACATAGAGGTTCCTTCGTCGATACTGTTCAAGTTAGTATATCATTTACTTGCGCCTGTCAAGCGACGAACTGACAGAATCGTTGGTACGCCGGACAAAATGCTTAGCGACATTTCGTCCGTCTTTACGTTCTGAGTTCAAATTCCGCCAAGGCCAACTTTACCTTTAATTTCTTTCGGGGTCGATGAAAAGGTACCAGTTGTGCACTGGAGTCGATGCCTTCGCCTTGCTTCCGCTTCCGGAATTGCTGACCTTGTGCCAAAATTTGAAACCGATATTTGCTTGTGATTGTGTTGTTCCTAACTATCCTCTCTATTCCTCAATGAATAAAATAAGAAATAAATGTGTTTAAGAATTTTGAAAGGTTATTCTGTTGTTAAACACTCTTCCTGCAACAGATTTAAGACAGAGGAGTATTCTTCCGACTGGAAAAGTTGAGTCTGTATTGAAACCAACAAAACACGATTGATTCTCTGTGATATTTCAAGACAGCAAATCCGTTAAACTGTTTTGGTTTTCTTGGAATTATTTACATTGAAGTGTTTTCTGCTGCAGTCAAATGGGCCATACATGTCACTTTTCTGGCGCTCCACTGCTAAGATGAGAGGAGAGAGAGATAAGTTCCACCCTGAATAAATTCCACCCCAATCTACCGCAGTTAACAGTCACAGAGGTTTTAGTGTCACTTTAAAATACTTGGAGAGAATCTTCAACTTGAAAACTACGATAAATCGTACTTTCAGATAAAAAATTCTAGACTTTAATAAATAAATAAATAAATAAATGTGTTTATCGATTAAGTTTGATCTTGAATCGGCTCCAAGAAATTCTGTCTCTAGGACACAAAACGGAGAAAGATTTGCTATGAGACATCAAGTTTTCACTCTCCTTACAAATGAAGCTGTCCAAGGTTAAAATTCGATCCAGGTTGGCACCGAAACCGTTTCAGGTGAACTCAGAACAAACACAGCAAAGCATTTCGTCCGACGCACCACTAATTGTACGAATCCCATACAATGCTTTCTTTTATTGTCCCTTGAAAGATGAAAGATAATGTCTACCTGAGCGGTATTTGAACACAGAATAGGAATATGAACAAAGACTGGCAAATATTTCGCCCGAGACGAAATATCAATTCACCTTATCATCTCCTCTCCATAAATATGCGTTTTATTTAAGTGTTCTTATTCTTCTTATCCGAATTTCATATCAAGTCTGATTTAAATTAACATTTATAAAGTTGATATTATATTTATATCACAGTATGATATTCTGTTTATTTCACACTCGATATAATTTATGCTATTCTCAGTGATTCACTTTTGCTCAATCTATATTTTTCATGTTACGACAAGCATAAATATTTCTGCATTTAATAGATTTTAACCAAAAACTTAACACATTTCAGACATCAATTCCTACATTTAATGAGTTCTAGAGTTTAACCAATGCCAAAGCTCAACAAGAACTTACTGTGACTTATGTTGCAGAGATTAACCAAAATGTTATGTTATCAATCTCCTCTTGGACATTTAACTTTCAATACATGACTGGATATTTGAAAGAGAGCGACAGAGTATTGAACCTTCGCCTTCAGTTACACAACTCCGTCATTAAGGAACATCTACATTTGTTGTTATTTCTTCTTCTGTTTCAAGGATTGCTTCTATTGTCTTTGGAGTTAGTGTTGCTACTGTTAGTACGTTTGATACTACTGTCATTAGGTTTTACTTTAAAACAATTATCACTGCGAAGAACGAAAGACAAAGGATATCTAGGGAACGGGTGCCTCACCAGGGTATCGAAGAGCGGCACAGATTTTAAAAATATAACTTTCGGTTTTAGAAAATTTATTTACACATTAAAACCTGTAAAGATGTTCTTCATAAATTTATTAGACAAAAATAATTAAGAAAACAAGGTAAACAATAGGGCTTTTTTATTTATATATATTTCCGCTAATTTTAAATTTTAAAACTTAATTTTTTAAATATTTATTTTAACACTTTCCCCTACTTGCTTCAGCAATTTTTAAACCATTTAAAAATTTTCAATGCGATGTGTTCCAGTAATTTTTAATTTTCCATGTGAAATGCGCCGCCAGTAATTACGTGATCCCAGTGCGATTGAACTCACGACAATTACATTCCCACTTTTGTTTGTCACTTTGATGTAGTAATAACTGCAAGAGACAATGCAAAGAAAAAAAGGATAAACTACGTGGTCACTGCACGCGCTAGAAATAACTGCCTAATTTCCCTCAGATCATATGCTACCGTCTTAAAAATTAAAGAAGTACACATCGGTTAATGTAACGCTAGAGAGATATCTAATCTATAAAAGAAATCGTGCCTATCGGAAGTGGAAAACATATAGTGGTAACTTGAACTTATCTGACCTGGGGTTTAACAATAAGAGATAATTGCTGTTGTGTTCCTATTCTTCTCTTGCTCGCCAGGACCATCAAATCACTCACCCATATAATATTTTATGCCAACCACCTTCATATCGTTAGCCTTACAAATTATTTTAAGTATTTCCCTGTTCACGAATTGAACCTACACTGTTGGGTTTCCAGCACCACTGGCTGTGATATTGTTCAAACTCACCATCTTTACATTTAAACAATTAAGTACCATGAACCATTGAGGTTAGAGAGTGTCTTCCTTCAACAACACTCACTTCTCGTCTTCTCTAATCGCCATTCGTTCATTAATCGAATTCACTTGTTTGCTCTCCTCTCATTTTCCTTTCAATTTTTTTTTGTTTTGGTTCTCCATCTTTTAATGGATGTTTAGCAGCCCGTTACGTTTCTACTGTTGAGGCAAGTGTAATTAAGACACATTACAAGTAGTACAAATGTAATTAGGACAGATTCCTTTTAGTGAATCGTTTATTACCAAACCATAAAACCTGGGAGCCACTACGAGCATTTTATACCTCAAACTATTCATTTGATTTTTCATATTTGTGATAAATGAAACTTAATGAATGTCCTTCAGGTATTAAAGGATCGAGAGGGAAACCACGTTTTGTTCGGGTTAGAATAACAAAGATTAGGCTGTTAAAATATCTGGAATGGAAATTCGTGGACAATGAAGAAATTGCGGGACATTTTAGATCCTTTCTACAAACTGAAACATAAAGATGTATGAAACCTAAAGCTATTTCGATCTTATAAGATTGGAAATGTCGTTTAGCTCCGAATCAGCTTTGCTAGAATAAACCAAATAGTTGAAAGGGTTCCCAATCCTGGGCAGCATCTTATTCCGGACAGACTACTTTCACAACTTCATCATCCATAGGGTCTTGATTTTTAAAACAGGGTCTTTTATCTTTTACTTGTTTCAGTCGTTAGACTGCGGCCATGCTGGGGCACCCCCTTGAAGAACTTTTAGTCCAATGAGTCTACTCTAGTGCATATCTTTTTAAAGCTTGGTACTTATTCTATCGGTCTCTTTTGCCGAATCACTAGGTTAAAGGTTCGTAAATACTCCAATACTGGTTGTCAAGCGGTGTTGGGTGACAAACACAGAGGCAAAGGCACACACACACACACACACACGCACACATACAGAAACCTATGTTTGTCTGTCTGTCTGTCTGTCTCTCTGTCTCTATCTCTCTCCCCTCTCTCTCTCTCTCTCTCTCTCTCTCTCTCTCTCTCTCTCTATCTATCTATCTATCCACGACGAGCTTTTAGTTTCTGTCTGCCAAATCCACTCACAAGGTTTTAGTCAGTCCAAGGCTATAGCAGAAGACACTTTCCCAAGGTGCCACGCAGTGGGACTGAATCCAGAACCATGTGGTTGGGAAGCATGCTTCTTTCCACACAGCAACGCCCGGGTCGGATTTGAGAGAAATAGACTGCTGCTAGCAGCTGGTCGCGATACCAAGTACAGATTCTCTTGTCGGCCTGTGGTGTTAATGCTGATGGTTAAACTAAATTTTACGGTAACTATTTAAGTGCTTTTTAAGTCTTTTCAGTTCAAATTTTATCAAAGTTCGATAAAATGTGAACCAATCATAAATTAGTATCGATTATATAGATTGTACTAAATTAATTCATGAGTTCAAGAGTATTATGGAAAGACATATTAGTTGTTCAAAAACACACAGAAACTGTTAATTTCACTTATTTAATTATTATTTGGAGTCAAAGCTTTAGTCGCACTTTCTACAACCGGGTGACTGACACAGGGCACAGTTCCAATGCAATATAATTGAGTGAATATATATATATATAAACTATAACGTGCGTTCACTTCACTACCGAGCGCAGCTCTGTGTGCCTTGGGTATGTGCTGTGGTTTGCTGTGATGCTCTTATGGTTACTGTATTGAAAGTGTTTTGCGTAGGATGTGTGCAGTACCCAGTAGTGCAATTTTCTGTATGTTATATATATTTGTAAGTCCTGGTGTTTTTGTTATGTATTTGTCTGAATATTTTTTTATTATACCTAAGGCACCTACTATGATAGGAATTGTTTCTGTTTTTAGATTCCACATTCGAGTTACCTCTATTTCCAGGTCTTTGTATTTTTTAAGTTTTCCATTTCTTTTAGAAAGCATTTTTTTTCTTCATGATCTTTGACAACTATATCTGGTCTATTTGCCTTTGTTATTATTATTATTATTATTATTATTATCATCATTATTATTATTATTGTTCTTGTTGTTGTTATTATTGAGTGAGAGAGCAGTGCATGCCATCAAAGTGACACTGGGGTAAAATATACGAAGCCAAGTGTACCCATCATAACTACCCGTCTGATAAGGGTACACCAAGTATGTGCATCACAACCATATGTGCGTGACATAGTGACTTAATATCACGATAAATAGCGTATCACCTTGCGGGTGAGGCCCAGTTAGAATTTTCTTCAGGTCGAGTAGCCCATCCTGCCCCATAGGCCCCTGAATAAGGAAATAAGGATTGTTTAAGGATGTTGAATGAAGCCTCCGTGTTTCCAAACCTCTCAACACATGGCTATGATGCTCCCCCACTGCTTCTGTTCGTGATTAAAAATGCACAAATCGTCAGCTTATTCAACTGGTCAAGCAGCTGACAAGCAAACGTATGGTATTGACAGAATATTTACTGTAGGCCATATTTTATATCAAGACAAAACAATGTACATGATAACACTTCCAATCAATTAAAATGAGAAGCGATGAGAGCCGCTGCTTGGTATTGCTTTTATTATTATTATTGATATTATTATTATTATTATTCAGTAGTTTTATTTTTATAACGTGCTTTCACTTCACTACCGAGCGCAGCTCTGTGCGCCTTGGGTATGTGCTGTGGTGCTCTTATGTTTACTGTATTGAAAGTGTTTTGCGTAGGATGTGTGCAGTACCCAGTAGTGCAATTTTCTGTATGTTATATATATTTGTAAGTCCTGCTATTTTTGTTATGTATTTGTCTGAATATTTTTTTATTATACCTAAGGCACCTACTATGATAGGAATTGTTTCTGTTTTTAGATTCCACATTCGAGTTATCTCTATTTCCAGGTCTTTGTATTTTGAAAGTTTTTCCATTTCTTTCAGAGAAACGTTGTCATCTGCTGGTATTGATACATCAATTAGAAAGCATTTTTTTTCTTCATGATCTTTGACAACTATATCTGGTCTATTTGCCTTAATTTCTCTATCTGTGTGTATTGGCATATCCCAGAGTATGGTTGCTTTCTCGTTTTCTGTGACCTTTTCTGGCGTGTGTTTATACCATCTTTTTTCTGTTGTTATTCCATAATGTTGGCATAGCTTCCAGTGTATATAGGTCCCAGCTCTGTCGTGTCTGTGGATATATTCCTTCTTAGCCAGGACTGGGCAGCCAGAGATAATATGATTTATTGTTTCTTGTCGATCTCCACATATTCTACAGTTACTTGTTATATTTCTTTTCATTATGTGTTTTTGGTAATTTCTGGTGGGGAGGCTTTGGTCTTGTGCAGCAATTAAAAATCCTTCAGTCTCTGCTTTGAGTCCTGAGCTTCTCAGCCATTGCTGGGATTTTTCTCTGTCTATTTCTTTCGCATTTAGTTTAGCCCAGTATTTACCATGTAGGGGCTTTTCTTGCCATTCGCATTTAGTTTAGCCCAGTATTTATTATTATTATTATTATTATTATTATTATTATTATTATTATTATTATTATTATTATTATTATTCAGTAGTTTTATTTTTATAACGTGCTTTCACTTCACTACCGAGCGCTGGTAGTGAACAGCTGTCACTGTGGTACATCTAATAATAATAACAATAATAATAATAATTATTATTTTTATTATTATTATTGCTGGAGATGTACTACGGTGTTAGCTGTTCACTACGGCGGCGAGCCGGTAAAATCGTTTACACACCGGGGAAAATGCTTAGCGGTATTTCGTCAGTCACTACATTCTGAGTTCAAATTCCGCCGAGGCCGACTTTACCTTTCATTCCTTTCAAGGTCGATAAAATAAGTACCATTTGAACACTGGGGTCGATGTAATCGACTCATCCCCTCCCCACAAATTTCAGGCCTTGTGTCTATAGTAGAAAGGATTATTATTATTATCTCCGCCTGAGCGAAGGCAGAGGTAATAATAATAATAATAATAATCCTCTCAGTTGAGTTTGTTTGCTTGTTTATCCTTGGACAAGATATCTCAAGAACCGCTGGATGGATTCGGATGAAACTTTCAGGGATGTTTGGAATCATGACTGGCACGAACTGATTAGATTTTGAGATCGATCCGATACCGGACAAGGATTCTGGATTATTTTTCCTGTGTTTTTACTTAATTTCTGAGAGCGGTCGGGTTCATTTTTAGCATTCTCGTTTGTGAGAGCAGTCGAGTTTATTTCAGATATTCTCATTTTACAAATCATCTCCAGCTAATCGTTGAGAGGACATTGGTGTTGCCTTGGCGGAGGTTTGCGCTCTCTGAGTGCTCTTGTTAGTCTTATTAAGCAGCATCAACCTTCATAAGGCTGCTTGCCTGAATTCACAATACAGCGCATCTGACGAAACTTCTCACAGTTTACCAAACTACCTCATAGATCATTGCAAACCATTATTCTTAACCGTTTGCCTCTGCTTGTCTGCGCCCCCTCCCCATATTCTCAGTCTTCATATTAAGGTTTCAGTAAACTAAACAGACAGATTCAACAATATTGGTGTCATGTTATTTGTACAAGAACACGCATCGAAGGGTACATACATACAGACATACATACAAACGTATTTCTTGATATGTATATATATATATATATATATATATATATATATATATATATATATATATATATGGATATATATCAAAACTATTGAACAAAGAGAGTTCAGGTGGGAAGGGAGAGCACTCAAATTGAAACTAATTACCAAAACATTCCGTGACACCAAAATAAAATTACTTTCGTGAAACGTTGAGCAATGAAGTTTC
>NC_142937.1:80290272-80300272 GCF_046866305.1 Octopus bimaculoides | reverse complement strand
TCCTTCTATCTGACACTCCATTACCCTATCATCTTTTTACACTATCATATCTTTCTCTCTCTATCACCCTCACCTCCCCATTCCCTCTATCAATTTATCTTGACTGACCACTAACCAGTACACTGTCCCTCTCTTCATTTCTTTATTATCTTTCTCTCCGCCTTTCTCTTTTCCTTTTTTCTTTTTTCCTTTTCTTTGTTCCTCTCTTCCTGTTTTCGATTTGACCTTAGAAATAACATCCCCAACTTTTAAGTCACTTTAAATAAAACCCTCGATTCAATAACACCGTGTAAAAACTCTATACTTGGAATGACCAATTTTAAATACTATTGGAACTTACTCACAAGGTATTGGAATCTTATATGTATACCATTCTGCCTAAATAATGGATCTACAGATGCAATATCCCTGCATATCTCACGTATATTTTCATTCCTCCATTTTACTCTCTATTTCATATCTTATCTAGAATAACTATTGCTTAACCATTTTCTCACACCGTCTCCGATGAAGGGATATATAAAATATCCCGGAAACAGCTGTAAGACCTATTTATAAATGTTCTCTTTATAAATGTTCTAAAATCTTTCACAGCCTTCGATTTTTATCTCATTCTGTTAATGTTTTTATATATACACATGCTGATATATGACCTACGTTGGACTCCTCATTCGCATAATCCCCGAACCTGGAGCTTAACTATGGTCTGTCCATAGCACTTACTCAGCATTACCTGACACCTTTGGGTCTTCTTGACACCATTACCACTCATAACCTCTCCCCCCTCTCTCTCTCTCTACACACACACACATATATATGGGTATATATATAAACAAGCATATAACGTATATATATATATATATATATATATATATATATATATATATATGCTTCCAGTGATGCTGCGATGGAGACGTACAATTATATTTATCATTTCTGCTTTTCATAATTTCCATGAACTGGATTGACATGGGCAGCCATTGTGGAAGTGGTATCACGATGGGTGAGCGTTCGATCGGTCATTTGATATCGGCAGATGACATGGGGCAATTTGGTTCATCAGAAGATGATCTCCAGCACACACACACTGAATGGATTCACAGCTAAGTGCTGCAAGGCATGGTTGAGAATTATTGACTAATGAGAAACGATCTAATCTCTAGTAGTAGTAGTAGTAGTAGTAGTATGGAGGGAAATACACTGTAACAGCGCATTGCTGCATCCACCATGTGTGTTGGTGATTCCCATCTGCTCCTGGCCGAGATGCCTTTGCGCCATTCAGGCGACAACCCTCCAACCCATGGGTCTGTTTGGGTGGTCATTGCTGGAGAGTGTTTTACGAGGGTTTTTTTTTTTTTACCTCAAACTCTTTTCAATCGCCTTTTACGACACGCCAAGATAATGTCGGATGAATTCTTTGACCTGCCGCTCCCTCCCCACCCCACACCACATCTAATCAGTGGTGACTGATAATCTTAATTAATCTTTTCCTCATCAAAGAAAGAATTTCTTGAGCACCCGTGAAGTTAGTCGTCCAGTGTTTACAGGTAAATAAACCCAATTACAGGTATTGAATCCTATTTCTCTCGTTTGGGACGGAAACAAGAGGAGAAGGTGACCAGCAACGGACCTTCTTTGTAAACCGAAACATCCACACATCCCCTCCCCCGCCCCCACTCTATGCTCTCAGTGTAACCCACCCCCCACCACCGTATTCTCTTTCACTTTGATTTTACTGATGAACGATATTTCTATCGATCCCTTTCTATCCTAAAAGTTGATCATAAGAATTGGTGAATTCAATTGATTTTAAAATACCTCAACACATGAATACTCTCCGGCGCTCCACCGCTTCTCTCAATTCACAATTAGAAAGAAAAATGATTTCTTTAATTTTTGAAGCATTGCTTTTCTTAGGAACACAAAACATGACTTTTTAAAAAAAATAAAGAAGAAAATCACGAAGAAGAAAGAAGAGGAAGGAAGATGGCATGCCCTACTCTCTCACTCAACAATAATAATAATCCTTTCTACTATAGACACAAGGCCTGAAATTTTCTGGGAGGGGACTAGTCGATTACATTGACCCCAGTGTTTCACTGGTACTTAGTTTATCGACCTCAAAAGGATAAGTTGACGTCGGTGGAATTTGAACTCAGAACCTGAAGGCAGAGAAAATACCACTAAACATTTCAGCTGCGTGCTAACTATTCTGCCAGCTCGCCTCCTTCGCAAATAATAACAATAATAATAATAGTAACTTCAACAACAACAGCAAGAAGAAGAAGAAGAAGGGGAAGAAGGAGAAGAAGGAGAAGAAGGGGAAGAAGGAGAAGAAGAGAGGAGGAGGGGTTTCGTCAAACAAGGATGGACAGCACCGTTCACGTTCTTTCAGTAATTTCAAGATGAGAAGAAAAAATGGAAGAAGATATTCTTAAACTGAAGACCTGGTTCCAGTCTTGCAACAGAGTGGATTCCATTAACGATATACAATGACCAGGTTAAGATATTGAACCGGGAGACAAATGAGTTTTATTTATATATTTCTCTCTTCATTATTTGCATTAAATATTCTAATAAATATTCTCTCCTCTTGCTCTATCGTTCCAGTTTATTAGAGATGCGAAAATAACATGTGGCATTTATATTTTTCTCAAAGCTATTAACGATGTTTGGTGAAGCTAATTAACTTTAAACAGGAATTGAAACCGCTATGCCATCTCGGCACACTCGTACCTGACATTTTACTCAATCGAGCTCACAACCATCTCGAAGAGGCCAAAAGCGAATTTGGCTTCGATGTGATTTGAGCGCAGGGACTCGAGCAAATATCGCAAGCATTTCTATCTTCCGTTCTAACGGCTTAAGCGAAATCGCTGTTCATCCGCGAGATTTGTTCCTCATTCACTTACGCAAACTGAGGATAAACAACACACCATTGTTTATCGGAAACGATTAATGTTTATTATTTGTTTAATTAATCTTCGTATTTCTTATCAAATGTGGGCAGGATGTGAATGAAAATAAATTAGTGAAGATGCGAAAACTCAGAAAAAGTTGACAACTTAAAAATATGTAAAATATAAAAGGATAAGGAAGTTAAAACTAAAAGAAAATTGAAAATTATGAAAATATGATATAAAAATATTTAAAAAATGAAGAAAAACGTGAATTACAGAAACATCGTGATGTACCCTGCATAAGGGAAATAACTCTCAAAATAGTTCGTATTAAATTTAATTATTTCCCTTGGACCATCATTCACACATGAATCCAAGCGAGGTAAGTAATGTTTCTTCCCGCGCCCGGACTGAAGTTATTGCACTTACAATGCTAATACCGTTATAGGAAATTGAACAGACGTATGCACGTAGACACAATTACACACACACACACACACACACACACACACACACACACACACACACACACACACACACACACACAGAGACACACACACACATACACACACACACACACACACACACACACACACACACACACACACACACACACACACTAGCTCTCTCTCTCTCTCCCTTTTCTCACTCCTTCATATAGGTACATATGTATTTCATATACATACATTTGTATTAAAATCTTTAGTTGCCAGCTTTGGCTCTGTCAATGATCGAAACCGTGACCATCACGTCTCCACCCTTTATAACTAGTTTCCAAAGTCTCCTGCTCCTTTCAATAAAAGGCCTCTTACAATCGGCCCTTTCACATGTTTTGGAATCGAAACAAAAAAATTATTCTAATTAAATAGAAGTCTACTTGGAAAAGTGGTTTAATTATCTAAATATTCTTAAACTATTCTCATCCAGCATAAAAGACTTTTTAAATATTTGTATGGAATGGTGCTTCATGTGCTAGATTTTTATCGTAAATTACTTAAGAAAGCGCAGACTTCTATAATGAAACCGTACTGGACCTTGCTGCACCACCAAGGTCATGTTTTCGACTCTCTCACAACACAATGTCCCCCTACATATAGACGTTTGAGTGGATTAGTGTCCTCTTTGTGAAATTACTTAAGAAGCTGTGGACTTTTATAATCAAATTATATTGGACCTTGCTACATCAGTTGCGATGATTCTGAAGTTCTCAAAACATAAATTTTAGATATGAATATAGTACGTTATATAAATTTTTTATTTCTGAGAAAAACTAAAACTCCACAAATCATCCGGCCACCTCATCACCCTAATACCCGTTTCATATTTTCGCAGAACGACCCCAAAGAGGCACTATAATCCCGGTGAAGAATTCCTGCTCTAGTTTTAGTTTCCAATATTACTCGAAGTATTTTTTTGCTCCAAAGGAACTCCTTAAGTAACATATTTAGCTACAATGGGCGACGAAATAACACCAGCATCTTATAATTGTTATTTTTTGAGATATCAAAATATAAGGTGATAATTATAAATAGATTGATTCATAAATTAATTAGAATTATTTAGGGCATTCGGCTCACGATCGTAAGGTCGTGTGTTCAATTCCCGGTGACGCGTTGTATCCTTGAGTAAGACACTTTATTTCACATTGCTCCAGTCCACTCAGCTGGCAAAATTGAGTTGTACCTGTAATTCAAAGGGCCGGCTATGTCACACTCTGTGTCACGCTGAATCTTCCTGAGAACTACGTTAGGGGTACACGTGTCTGTGGAGTGCTCAGCCACCTGCACATTAATTTCACGAGCAAGCTGTTCCGTTGATCGTATCAGCTGGGACCTTCGTCGTCGTAACCGACGGAGTGCTCCTAGTGACATAAATTATACATTAAATAAATATTGAATAGGTATTCTTGGAATTAGAACCCGTGCACATCTAATCCATAACAAATGGACAATTACAATTGCATTAAATTCAAAAATCGAAAAATTTTCCTTGGCATCTTCCAATTATAAAAACAAGAAATATTTTGACCAATTTGTAATTTTATAATGTCACACATAAAATTTCATATAATCTTATTTTATATTATTAAAGTCTATGGACTATATTTAGACTATACTTGGAATATATTCTATGGACTATATATATATATATATATATATATATATATATATATATATATATATATATATATATATATATATATATATATGTATGTATATATATGTATGTATATATATGTATGTATATATATGTATGTATATATATGTATGTATATATATATATGTATATATATATGTATGTATATATATATATGTATATATATATGTATGTATATATATATATGTATATATATATATGTATATATATATATGCGAGTAAAAATAAATACAAAAAAGGTGGGTTTTTTTGTTTTGTTTTTTGTATGATTGTGTATAGAGGAATATATTATTTTGTTTAAAAGAGTTCCAACACTGTCTGTTTTTTATGTTTTATTTATATTCCTGCAGAACTAATGTGGGGTATAGAATATGGAATATACAATATATAATATAATATACAATATACAATATAAAATAAAATAAAATAAAAATGGATGGCACCATGAAAGAAAGTATTGAATGTAGATGAAATATTGAGTGTTCAATATAAAGGATCAAATATATAAATATATATATATAAATATATATAAATATATAAAGGCGACTCGAGTTTCAGGGCTATTTCCCTTCGTCATGGCCGGTATGACAGACTACACACACACACACACACACACACACACACACACACACACACACACACACACACACACACACACATATATATATATATATATATGAAAAGGGAAAACGAATGATTTCTAATCAGTTTAATTTATTATTTTTTAATTTTTAAATCTTCAGATCAGTTTGACAACGAATGCGAGAAAGTTCTCCCAAAAAGTTAACAAGGAACTTATTTTAAAAATCTCCCCACCCAAGTTAACAAAGAACATAGTTGAACTTATTCAACCATGATGATTGATTGTTTTTGTATTTCCGAAGAGCAGGAACGTGTTCGGTCGGAGTAATGTTACTGCTGTCTCCTCTGGGAAGACAAGTCTACACCCCAGACCCTGAACGCAAATATAAAACGGATACCCTGCCTTTGCTTGGGAGCTTTGTTGCTTTTCTTTAGGAATTTGATACCTTTTGGTGATGACTGCTGTTTATTAGTCTTCACCGTTTGCAGATCATTCTATTTGGCAATATCTACAAGGTCTTTGTCATGTCTACACTTGTATCGGTTCTCTCCCTGAGACTTAAGAAATCCGGTCAAAATGTGGTTCAGGCTGCAAAGAATTGTTCCGCACTGCAGGATCTACTTCTTTGCCCCATATTTTAAGGTTATTTGGAGTTGACAAGAGGTCAGCGAAAGAACAAAAGAGGAAGAACAACCTTCCACGGTCAGTGCTCCAGAGTTCTTTCTGGAAACTCAGGGCAATACCTGGTCCCTCTATATCTATTGCCCTTGGTGGGCAAGTCCTAAAGCCGTCACCCAGCGATTCGTCTCTGTTGATTCACGGATCGTTTGCACTATGAGCTCCCCCTTGCTCCTGCTATCAACATTTTTTTCACCTCTTGATGCTGTAGTTGCCAAGTCTTAGTCGTCTTTGACAGATTACTCCAACAATCTCCTGTTGTTTCTTGTATATTTCTGGTCTGTTCACTGCTTTCTTATATACTTGTATGTGTGTATGTATTTGTGTGTGAATAACAGCCACTATTTCACTATCTCCCTCCCTCCATCTCAACCAAAAGCGACTCACCACGCTATACTTGTGTGCTTACCTCTACATGGACATACGTACATCTATATTTCGTTAATGTTTTAATTTTATATACCCAAAGGTAAAAAAATATTCACCGTTTAAAAGTGGATGTTGTATTAGAACACACAAATACTGCAATATTTACCAAGAAAGAAAACTCTCATATGGTTTTTCGGTGCATAAAAGCACACCATAGCTATTACCAGCGATAGACCATCACGGCTACTTCCGCCACTCCGAATACACATCACGTGATTTTTTTCCAGCCGCTTGGTGTCTATCATTGAAAAGGCCAAATCAGGTCGAAGTCATGATCTGATAGTCTGAGCAGTGGAAGTAGCACTGATTGTCTGCCGCTGACGATAATGATGATGTGATTTTATGCACCACTTAGCCATATGAGGGATTTCTCTCTTGGTAAATATTTCAGTGCTTCTGTTTTTTAACGCAAAATCCACTTTTTTAAGTGGTGAATATTTTACCTTTTGGTATTAATACTGCCTCTGTCGCTGTATTTATTTTTTTATATATTCATTTTGCACCTCTTCATGCAATGTTTATGTTGATACTTGTATATCTGTGTGTATGTAAATATATATGCATATATGTGTGTGTGTTTGTGCATACGCATGTGTGTGTGTGTGGACACATGTATGAGTAGTGTATATGTGTATGTAAGTGTATATATAGTTCGAAACTCTAGAGAGACAGGTGAGGGAACAGGAAAAGGTGTATTAGTTTGATACTCAGGAAAAAATGGAAGACGTCTTTGACGTTTCGAGCCTACGCCCTTATACAGAAACAAAGGAGAAGAGAAAAAAGATGGAGGGAGGAAAACAAAAGAGAAACAAAAAAATGTGTCTGAATTAACGGTTGTACATACTGAATTCTGTGTATATATATATGTATATATATATATATATGTGTGTATATATGTATATGTATATATTTGCGTTCATTTATGCATCTATATATATATTCTTTTCTATTTATATTATTTTATGTGCATACAAATCATTTAAATATTCCTTTATTTGTTTATTTATTTATTGAACGACGTTTAAAAACAAAACATTTGAAAATTATGCATTATCCAAGTGAATTGGTAATTGCCTTTATAATTTGTTCTGGAACAATCCAGGAAAATATCATTATTACCGGTATATTAATACAACCCCCTTGATTTGAAACCAGTTTGATAAGTGCCAACAATTGGTCTTTGAGTCACAATGTAAGCCCTGCCGATTATTTATATATGTATATATTGACGGCGGATGTATCTGTAATATGAGTGTGTGCTTATGTGCTCCATAACATAATTTCCTTTTATATTTCAGACTCCATAATGCAGAAGTTTCTCGTCGTAATGATCATCGCCGCCATTTTGGCCTGTGTATCCACCTTTCAGTCTGTTGAAGCAAGACAAGATGAGGTCACAGTAAGTGATTAACACATATTTATTATTCAGTGTTTGCTAAACACAAACGGTATGTGATATTTCTACTGTGGTTCATTCTTTCCTTTCTTCTGTATCCATGTTTCTGCCCTACTGCATCTCACACTCGCTCTTTCTCTCTCTCTCTCTCTCTCTCTCTCTCTCTCTCTCTCTCTCTCTCTCTCTCATTGACCCCATTCGAACAAACATGATTTTAGGCAAGATCAATAACTGCATTAATCAGCTCTTTGACGACAGTATTTTCTAATTTCCCCTGTGGTATCAACTGACCACTTTAATTGTCCAGCGAGGTTTGGCTGTTATTTTTTCTCACAGTTTTCCCTTCGTCTTCTAGTCACCAACAACCCACAGGAGGCACATTTCACTAATCACTATTGCCTACTTTCTCCCTGAAAATATATCACGAATACATACATAAATGCACACATGCATACAAGCAAATATGCATGCGTGCATACATTCACACACGCATAAATACATACACATACACACACACGCACACATGTGCAAATACGTATGTGTATATGCCTGTCTCCTTTTTCTCACCCCTTTGTCTCTGTACGTTTGTCTGTTTACATTTTATTCATACATGTGTGTGTGTGTGTGAATAATAGCTATTCTTATGAGTGTTTATTGTATGTGATTACGTATATGTATTCAATCCGGGAACCTCAAATGGAGAATCCCTGGATTGTTTTATAGCTGTTCACACTATCATTAATTGGCGGTATTTGGAGAATTCAAATGAGTTCGTTTTAATCCCCCCCCCCCCCTGTTTGAGAATTCCGCTATTTCCAGGCTTTTATGGAAATATATTGTCACATGGCCCAATGCTCCTATGATAAAAGCACAAATGAAAATTTCTAGTTTGGACGACGTAAGGGCTGCAAGTTTCTCCTTATTTCACCAGAGATGTTTTCATTTTCCCCAATTTTTGCTGTAGCATCCACTGGCCAGCTGACCTCGACAAAAGCGCATGGCTTAGCTCCCCACCGCGTCTCATGGAACATTATCTTGCCAATAGTGTTTATATCAGGTTGATGCATTTACTGGAAGGTTCTACTAATATTCTTTATTTGTAAAGGTGTGAATATATTCTATTTCTTGTTTGTCGTTATTATGGTCAATAGGACAACCCTTTCGGTAGACAATTGTAGATGGTTTTGGTAGCAGTGTTACGGCCCTTGCAATTGTAATATCTTGCGGATATTTTTGGACAGCTGCTACTGATGTGAGTCACAATCTATATTTTCTATTACAATGCGGAGCTTTAGAGACATCTATATCATCACACTTATTGATCAGATATTTAGCTGCTAATCTCCTGTTTCTGGATAACAAAGGTATAACCTTCTAGATGAGATGTGATGGATCTTGGATCTTTCACAGTTCGAGAAGCATCTACACATCCTGTCAATGATGTTCTTATTCTCCAACTTGAGGGACATGTACCAACGAAGAACTTTCTGCTGATATAAACGAGTACTTATTTCCTAAGCTCCTGTTTAATTAAATCAGTCCAACCACAGAAACACACAGAAAAGCTGAATACGTTCACAGTAACTACGAAGGAGTTCTTCTACTCAGTATTCATGTGATGTGCTCACTTCCGTTTCTAGTAAGTGTTGTTTAAGTGATGCGATGCGGTACTCAAAGGTCGCCCGTACTGATCGCATTCCTCTGCTTCGAATCCTTTCTTTGACATAGAATCTGTCACTGTCATTGTTGATGTGGAACTTACTACTCCAAGTTGTGAATTTCTTCATCTGTCCAGGCTGATATCCCAAGTGTTGCTACTAGCACTGGTGCTGCGAAAGCATTGTAGGGGATGGTTTC
>NC_142937.1:80280272-80287772 GCF_046866305.1 Octopus bimaculoides | reverse complement strand
CGAATGGCATTTTTCCTGTAAAGGCTTTAAAGTATGGTCATTATTTACAATAAATTTTGTAGAAAGTGATTAATAATTAAATAATTTATAATCGAAAAAATGTTTATCTGAAAAATACGAGACGGATAAAATTAGAGAACGCATGGCGTAAAATTCAAGATATCAAAATTTTGCAAGAGACTTTTACAATCTACATCAATATATTAATATGTCCACATTCCTTTATTTCTAATAACTTCAGTACATCTCTGTTCACAAGATTTGACCAATTTCTCACGCTGCTTTGATGTAATCTTATTCCATTCTTCTTGAAAATTTCCCCACAAAATCGTAACATTCGAAGGTCGGTGCTCTCTGATCTTATTGCCAAATAACTTTCATAAGTTTTCAGTGGGATTGAGGTAAGGGCCAACGAATCACAGTAATGTTTTCAGCTTCAAACATCTTAACTATTTCAGCACTATGACGTGACGCCATTACTCGGCATAAAGATTGACTGACGAGGTGGAGATGACCTCATAGCTGGCACAACATACTGCAGAATGCTGTTTTTGTATATCACTGTATTTACATTCCCATGAATCCGGATGAAAGGTCTAACACCTGCCGTACAAATCATACTCCACATCATTAAACCTCAACCTCCAAACTTCACCGATTTCTTCACGCATTTAGGGAGCAATCTTTCACCTTTACGACATCTCACGTTCTGTCTTCCATCAGAGCCAACCAAATTGAAATTGCTTTCGTCACTGAAGAGCTCAAGCGACCAGTTGGTCGCCCGTTCAAGGTACGTGCTCTTTGGCAAAGACTAACTCCGCTTTTCGATTCTTCATACTGATGAGAAGTTTAATGGCGGTGGAACGAGCATGAAGTCCAACTTCCTTCAAACGACGATCACAGTCTTCTGAGACACATTAATTCCATAATAACGATTTACTTGGTGAGAAATTTATGCAACAATATAAAAAATGTCCTTTAACAGGGTCTTGTCAAACATTTGCTTTCCGTGGTTGCTCTCGTTTTTCTGTTGACAAAGCTTGAGTATTCTTGAAACAACACTCTATGATCTGCTAATGTCTTTGGCATTAGCAGAAATTGCCATTCCTCCTTTTTTCAATGTGACCACTCGCCAGCTTTCCATGGATGCTAATTCATTGCTGTTTAATATAAATCTTCGCACTCTTAGGTCAACTTACATCGGTCGGAGTGTTGCCAGATTTTACTTTTTGAATTTTACGTCATTCATTCTCGAATTTTCTTCGTCTTTCAAATCTTTCAAATGAACATTTTCTCTATTATAAATTATTTAGTTATTAAACACTTCCTGCACAATTTATTGTAAATAATGAACATTCAGTAAAAATCCCATTCGGAAAAATGAAGTGGTACCTTTAATTTTTATTTTCGCTCTCTAATTTTGGCCATTACTGTATATGTCCATATACATTAATGTTTTACATTATTTGGGAGGATTACTCAAAACATTTGGTAGAGCACAAATGTTTTACTCTTTAAAAAGAATAGTAGTGATAGTGACTTCGAAGTTTCGCAGTTTTGGCCAGCTAAGTCATCATAGGACATACATATGAATATTTGTATTTCTGCGTATGTATATTAATTATATATATATATATATATATATATATATATATATATATATATATATATATATATGTATGTATGTATGTATGTATGTATGTAAGATTACATACAAATGGTCCTAGCATGGCGTCACAAGGAAAACAAAAATTGCTGTGTACCGTGCATGTGTACGTACATCGCTCCTTTACTCATATGAAACCTGGAGCCTTTACAAACGTTATGTAAAGGTCCTTGAATACTTTCATCAGATATGTCTGAGACACATTCTGAATGTTGGCTGGACCTTAAAATCTCCAGAGACACAGGTCTTGAGGAAAGCTGATATCTTGAGTATTGAGGCGATGGTGCACAAGCACTAGTTACGTTGGACTGGACACCTTATTAGAATGAAGGATAGCGGGATCCCTTAAAAGATGTTGTATGGGGAAATTGTTAATGGTAAGAGACCCCGGCAGAAACCAAGGCTGCGATTTAAGAACTGTGTCAAGTCCTCATTAAAGGCCTGTGATATGCAGGACACTGACTGGGAGAGCAATGCCTGTCATCGCCACAGATGGAGGAAGCAGGTTAAGGAGGCGGGGTCGACACTTTTGAGAGAGCACGTATTCTGCATGAAGAACTTAAGCGTGCTTCTCGAAAGCGCACTGCTGGTGTAGTGAATGGGGAAAGCTTGGTCTGCAATGTTTGCAGTCGTGTATGCTTGTCAAGAGCAGGGCTCATTAGCCACCAACGGAGCCGCAAATGCAAAATATAAGTTAGTCCTAGAGCGCACAATGATCCTAAAGGTAAGCAATGGTTTTCCTCGGACACAAGTGGACGGCCATCATGTATGTATATATATATATATATGTATATATGTATGTATGTATGTATGTATGTATGTATGTATGTAACTATCTATCTATCTATCTATCTATACATACATACATACATACATACATACATATACATATTTGCACATGTGCGCGCGCGCGCGCATATATATATGCATTTAAGTATGACACCCGTCAAACCTCAGTTTTTAACGTGATAACAACAGGAAGCCAGGAGAGACAGCGTAGCATGGAATATATGATGTTTTATTGTATCGATCGAGAACCTATTTATAAATGCGTGTGTGCGTGTGTATGCATATATATATATATATATATATATATGTGTGTGTGTGTGTGTGTGTGTGTGTGTGTGATTGAAAAGTGCATTTATAAAGTGAATATGAAAGATATATCTATAGAGTGTGATAATCTGGACTGTTTGTATCTCTCTACACGCCAACCATGTCCATTAAAATAACCATGTTGATGTCATCAGCTGCTGTTGCCAGTGACTGAGGCTATTTTGGACATGGATGATGAAACTGGAATGGAAATCGGCCGAGTGTTGATTAGGTTGATATTTTAGTGGGTGGGGGAGTTTGGGACAGAACCATGCACACACACACACACACACACACACACACACACACACACACACAGACTAGCAGATATACATACTCACAAATAATGTGTGAGTGCGTGTGAAATTATTGGTGCATAAAATACAAAAGACGAGAAAAGACTCTACGGCAATTACAGAAACAACAGCTTTGATATTAATGTCAATTGTTTCGTAAGCGAAACGGCTCCCCCCCCCGCGCTTTCTCCACCGAAAACAACAGCAACAACTAAATCAATAGCTATATTAAGAGCAATAATGATTATTCTTACAAATTTCGGTTCAGGGCCTGAAATTTTGTGGGGACGGGCTGGTTGATAACATAGACCCCCCCTCTCATTACTCATTTGGTACTTATTTTATTGATCCCCAAGGGATGAAATGCAAAGTCGACCTTGGTTGTATTTGAACTCGCAAAGTGAAGCCGGAAGAATTCTTTCGAAGCGTTTTGTTCTCAAATGCTCAAGATCCAACCAGATTAAACATAATGATAATCATCATCATCACCATCATAATAATAATGATAATTTTAAATTTTGGCACAAGGCCAGCAAGTCTGGGTGAGGGTGTAGGTCGATTACATCGACCCCAATGCTCCAGTGGGACGTATTTAATCAACCCCTGAAAGGGATGACAGGCAAAGTCGACCTCGGCAGAATTTGAACTCAGAACGTAAGGACAGACGAAATGCCGCTAAGCATTTCCTCCGGCGTGCTAACGATTATGCAAGCTCACCCCATTAATAATAATAACAATAATAATAATAATAATAATAATAATAATAATAATAATAATAATAATAATAATAATCCTTTCTACTAAAGGCACACGGCCTAAAATTTGTGGGGAGGGGACTAGTCGATTATATCGACCCCAGAGTGTAACTGGTACTTATTTAATCGACCCCGAAAGGATGAAGGGCAAAGTTGACCTCAGCAGAATTTGAACTCAGAACGTAGCGCCAGACGAAATACCGCTAAGCATTTCGTCCGGCGTGCCAACGATTCTCCCATCACAGCAAACCACAGCACATACCCAAGGCACACAGAGCTGCGCTCGGTAGTGAAGTGAAAGCACGCTATAAAAATAAAACTACTGAATAATAATAATAATTATTATTATTATACCAACAACAACAACAAGAACGACAACTACAACAAAATGAATAAATAACTGTACTGATTGACTTTGTTATCGATAAACATGCAAATGGTGAACTGGTAAGTGTTGGAATTGTAATAATTGTTTTGAGAAGGTGTGTGTGTGTGGGGGGTTATTAAGCAACAGTGTCAGTCTGAAACGTGTATATCTGTGTGTGCATGTGTGCGAATGTGTGTGTGTCTATGTGTGTGTGTGTCTACGCGTGCGTTGTGTATGCGTATGTGTATGCGTGTGTGCATGTGATCGAACGCGCTAACGGATCTGAAGAATTTGTATTTTGTCGGAATTATGTTGCTTTTTGCGAAGAATTTCAAATAATTTCTTTAATCTTTGTCATCATTTACAGAACACACACACACACACACACACACACACACACACACACACACACACACACACACACACACACATACACACACAGATAAAACGAGGGAAAAGCACAAAGGGCAAAAATAGAAAAATGCATATTGACATACACATCGAAACGCACCTGCATACACACACATATATATATGCACACACATGCATATAATGTACATATCTGTATATATTTACACCTGTGTATGTTCATACTTATATACGCATCTATCGGGACTCACGGACATGTATGTCTATCCGTGTATGTGATTTTATCTCTGTGTGCATGTGTGTTTATGTAGATGTGTGTGTATGAGTGTATGTGTGTGTGTGTGTGTGTGTGTGTGTGTGTGTGTGTGTGTGTGCGTGCGTGAAAACGTGAAAATATACAAAAAATATATTAAAACGCACTTTTTCGCACTATATGTATATATATATGTATGTATGTATGTATGTATGTATGTATGTATGTGTGTGTGCTCGTGTGCATACGTGTGTGTGTGTATGTACACACACAAATATATATATATATATATATATAAGATCATATATTTAGCTTCGATCCACTGATATCCATGCAATTATTTCACACCCCCGCCTCTCACAGAACCGCCGCACAGACAGAAATACAAACACAACAACTAAAACAACAATCGCTAATCTCCGAGTTAATGTTCCCAGCGCAAATTACAAAGACGCCTTTTATGCTTATTATATACATGTTTGTACACACACACACACACACACACACACACACACACACACACACACACGCAACAACAATAATAATCGTAATAACGTTGCTTGGACGAGATCTCGCTGATTACAGTCATGGCTGCCATCGTCCAGTGATTTATTCGTTTGTTGGTATTCTTATTTTTTTTTGTTTTTTTTTTCTCTCGTTTCAGGAAATAATTGGTTTAGCCAGCAAAATTCTGGAGATAGCAATTCACATGGATAAACCGCGGGGTTTGTCCAAACGTAATCATGGCATGATCGATACATTGATTAACATTCCTGATTTGGACAAGGTCGGCAGAAAGTAAAGAATGAGAATAATATTATGAATAATAGAAATTATAACTATAATTATAAAAATAATAATTATAAGAATAATAATAATAATAACAATGCTAATATCAATATTAATAAAAGTATAATGAGGTTGACGATAATGATAATGATGATGTATAATATGGCGACGACGATATCGATAAGGACGATGATGATGATGATGATGTTATTATCTTTGTTGGTAATGTTTTTATTGTTATTGCTGTTGATGATGATGATGATGATGAAGAAGAAAAGGAAATTGACAATATCAACAAAACTCCCGTTGCAGGTATGGACATTTTGTGTCTCCTTATTTTATAAAATTCTGCCACGTGAATCTGTTTGTCTGTCTGCATGTTTCTCTCCCTCTGTATATATATATATATATATATATATATATATATATATATATATATATATATATATAGCAATTAGAAAATGGAGGATAATATGCTGAACCCAACTACTTGCAGACGGTGTATCCCGTTGAATTCATTAATTTAATTCATAGCAAAAGTGACAAAAAAAGAAAGAAAAAGAAAGAAAGAACCAAAGCACAGGTGTCTATGGCAGACTATTTGTGCTTTGGTTCTTTCTTTCTTTTTCTTTCTTTTTTTTGTCACTTTTACTATGAATTAAATTAATGAATTCAACGGGATACACCGTCTGCAAGTAGTTGGGTTCAGCATATTATCCTCCATTTTCTAATTGTTATACAAATTTTGGGTAAAACCTCCACTTTTACCCGCTCCCATTGATTGCACTTAATATAGCACTAGTGTAGCAATAATTGGGTACCCTCCCAGCAGTATACTGGATAGATATTATCCCTTAGTGGGTTGAACCCCCAACCCCTAACTCTCTCACGTCATATATATATATATATATATATATATATATATATATATATATATATATACCCATACATATATGTATGCGCGCACATACATATATGTATGCGCGCGTGTGTGTGTATGTATGTATACATGTTTGTATTATATTAAATGTATTGCTCAGCATACTGTTACTGATAATTTCATATATGAGATAATAGTCCTGTAATCTTCGGAGGATATTAACCCTCGGGAGTCAGGCGTATGTACATCTGTAAACACACACGCACACACAGAGGCTACAGATGGTTGTAAAGGCTACAATAAACAGAACCCCGGTGTTTCACTGGAACTGGTTTTATTGTCCTTGATGTAGAGTCTACACAGAACGTAAATGGATGTGACTCTAAATCCTACTTGGTACTCAGAGAACAACAACAATCATGACCGGCAATGCATGCGTGTAAATTAGAACTGAAGGCAATGCTAGTGGCACACATTATAGAAAGAGATCATGAGTTCGAGCTGTGCTTCCGTGTGTTGGGGGGCGGGGGCGGTGACATTCGTTTTGTGATGAACTTTGGTCCGAGAGAAAAATTTTAAAAAAAGTCTCAGCCGAGAGTTCAGGTAAAGCTAAGAATATAATTGAGGAAGAAAAGGAGAGAGGAGGAGGAGGAGGAGGAGCAGCAGCAGCAACAGCAGCAGTAAACAAGCAAATTAATGTTAGGGAGTATAGAAAAAGAAATGTGGAGAGTGGTGCTATATGATTGTGTGAGTGAATAGTTCTTAAAGATCAATATAAATATGTAATTGAGCTTCAGTGAATTTCCGTTTATTGTTTCTTTTTTTTAAATGTGTCATTTACAACTTCTCTTTGTCAAATGAAGTTGCTTGTTCCGAAACGTCAGATTCTTTTTGCTGACCTCAGCCATACCAATTTATCCGAGTTCATAGTAGAATGGTGAAATATGGCTGTTTCTCATACTCTTGTGAGGAATATGAGGAGCGGATTTGATTTTGGTCCTTGTTCTCGAATAAGCTAATGTCATAACGC
>NC_142937.1:80262772-80275272 GCF_046866305.1 Octopus bimaculoides | reverse complement strand
AGAGAGAGAGACAGGAAGTGATAGATAGATAGATAGATAGATAGATAGACAGATAGATAGACCGCTGCTACAATATTTCCACATACAACAACAATTAGATTTCGACTAGAATGAAAATTGCGGGCGCAGAATGCTAGAATATTCTGAAGTATTGAACCTGGAAAAGTACAGAACAAGAACAAAAACGTAAAATATTGCTGTTGAAGTTAGAATTTGCTAAATAAATTTCTAGAATTGTTCATCAAGTCGTGTGTACACTTTGTTTTCTATAGTTTTTGGCTTTTTATTATATTTAAATATTTCAAGTTAATGGTTTTGATTTCAAGATTTCTTTGTACTAAACTAAAACATTTCTGTCTTATTTTTAGTTTTATATCATTTATAAAATTTTATTTTCTTAACTAAAATTAAACTCATAGAGAATATATGCAATTAAAAAATAAGAGGGAAAATACTAAAAAGAAAATTTAAAGAAACTAAAGAATTTATTTCTTAAAAGTGTGTCTTATCAGATAATATGTTTTCTATTTAAAGCCTGAAGAATAGTTTTAAAAAATGGAGGATAATGAATAAGTGCAAAATGTAGAAATGACTTTCTTCGTTAAAAAAAAAAAAAATACGTAAGGGTTATAAAACATTGTCAATTTTGCTTAAATTGCAATAATGTGACTTTTAAAAAAAAATATTAAAGCATAAAATTTGTAATATCAAATAGATATTGCGTAAATTTGCAGGCAATTAGTCTCTTCACTAAAGTTGAAAATAAATAGCTTCTTGAGTATTTTAGTTAAAAATTTTATGTAAAAATAAAAAAGTATTCAAGGGAATTTATTACTATTTTAGTCTTTGAATTCTAACTTCAGCAGCAATATTTTAAGGTTTTGTTCTTATCTTGTACTTTTCCAGGTTGGATAATTAAGAATATTCTAGCATTCTGTGCCTATATCTTTCATTCTAGTCCACCTTTTTTCCAGGCAGCACTTCTGTTATTATAATTAATTATATTTGCCTTTATGTTTTTCATTCTAATGATACTGAAAATAAGTCAAATGTTTTAGCTTAATACAAAGAAATCTTAAAATCAATAATATTAAATTGAAAATAACTGAATTAGAGATGAAACATAGAAATTCTGGCAGGTGACTAAATGTTGACTGCCGTGCGTGAATGATATAATTTTATACACAAACTTTGAAACGCCGACTGAGTTGGTAATTTATAGAAAATAAAGGAAATCTCGAAAATACAATAACTGTGAAAACAATTTAGGAGAAGGAGTAGATACCCTTAGAAAAGAAGAATATTGACCAGCAAGCCACTACAGAGAATTCAACCCGGTATCTTCCTAATTATAGCTAAGCGGGCTAGATCATTAAAGCTAAGAAAAATTTGGCAACAGGCATTACACAAAGAAAACTCTGGCATCGGGCTGGGCCATTGGTGCAAACTACCTCTGACATCAGGCTGGACGATTACGCTAAGAAACCATCAAATCAGACGATTATCTATGACCGACTTCGCCTACTTCTCGACCTCCTACGTCACAGTATTTGTAACGACCCCAACACCACTCGTCACGTAGGAGGGGTGCATTATTATTATTATTATTATTATTATTATTATTATTATTATTATTATTATTATTATTATTATTATTATCGCCATAACATCTCCTCATTTAAAACTTTTTTCTTAGGAAATGCAATTTTATTTCTTTTTATTATCAATAATCTTTACATCACCCCACCTCCCTGTTTTGAGAATTTTTGTTTTTCATATAGTTACAAATTTAATATTTTATTCGTTTGGAATTCACTTCCAGGAATTCCGTACATTACCTTTTCCTTTCGCTTGTGCGTGTGGTGACATACCTGCTGGTGTGTTTGGATTTGGTGTCACTCGGTATATTCTTGGTAATTGTTGTAGAGCTACCTCATCAGCGACTTCCTTATTCGACTTTGTTAAGTCTCTCTCCATCCGGCTGGACCATTACACTAAGCAACCTCTGGCATCGGTCTCAACCATTATATGAAGCAGCATCTGGCATCGGGCTGGACTAATACACTAAGCAACGTCTTGCATCAGGCTGGCCCATTGAAACTAAGAAACTTCTGGCATCGGTCTCGACTATTAAAGCTAAGCAACCTCTGACCTCGAGCTGGACCGTTACACTAAGCAACCTCCGGCATCGGGCTGGACCATTAAAGCTAAGCAACCTCTGACTTCGGGCTGGACCGTTACACTAAGCAACTTCTGGCATCGGGCTGGACCATTACGCAAAGCAGCCTCAGGCCTCGGATTGGACCATTACACTAAGCAACCTCTGGCATCGGGCTGGAGCATTACACTAAGTAACCTTTGGCATCGGACTGGACTATTACACTAAGCAACCTCTGGCCTCGGACTGCACCAGGAACTGCGCACTAAGGAACTGCTAGCATCGGGCTAGATAATTAAAGCTAAGCAATCTCTGCCATTAAGCTGGTCTATTACAGTAAGCAGCCTCTGGCTGGACCATTACACACTTAGCAACATTTGGCATTAAGCTGGACCATTGACACTAAGAAGCTTCTAACATCGGTCTGGACCATTAAACCTAAGCAACCTCTGGCATCGAACTGGAGCATTTTGCTACACAATCTCTGGCAACGGACTGGACCATGCAAGTTAAGCAACCTCAGATATCGGTCTGAACCATTGCAGTAAGCATGCTTTGGTATCCGACAGGACCCTTACTGTTGTAATCTAACATCGGACTGTTATAACGCTTGCTCCGTTATAACAGTATGTTTAGACGAGTAAAGACATGATTACCTCCGACTGACTTCGCTTGCTTCTCGACCGCCTACGTCACGTGGGATGGGTGTTACACTAAGCAACCTCTCGCATCGGGCTGGACTATTACACCAAGCAACTTCTGGCATTAGGCTCGACCATTAAAGCTAAGCAACCTCTGGTATCAGGTTTTATATTTTATAAATTGAAAAAATATCCAGATTTGTCAGAATGATCACTTTTTCTTTTCGCCACTTAAAGCCACAATACTTTTTTTGTAGCTAATACTTTTTGACGAGGTTTTTACCATAAGATTCCTCTCACAGACCTCTTTTACATGAACAGAACGATTCTGTAGTTTTTCTTTAAAATAGCTGAGTTATTTTGATTCCAAATAAATTCTGGGGGTTACTTTCGTTGTTTTCCATTACATAAAGCCACGCATCTTTTTCTTCTCTGATGTTTTTCTTTTAGCTAATTTTTCACGAAAATAGCCTTCTGAATGACCACATTCGTTTAATTTTCTTTTGAAATAACTGAGATATTTTGGTTTAAAGTCAATTTTTCGCCTTACTCTCCCAGTTTTGAACTCACATATTTTGACCTAACTTTCTTTTGAATGAATAAAAGTGCAGTTATTTAATATTAAGCCGTCGCTGAAGATTTGATCATCATTGCTAAAACGGTGTATTCAATTTGGGTGAGAACTGAATTAGTGGTGATGCCTGGAAGTGCTCGCGACTAACTAAAAGTTGACCTTGGGTGAATGATATATATTTCTGCAGAGCACTACAGTTTTATTTCCATATAAAATCAGTTATATTTCTGTATAGAACTACATCTATATCTTTATTCATACACCTATAGCTATACGTATATCTTTATAGAGCTACATCGATATTTCTCTGTAGCTATGTATACATCTATGAAGGGAGCGACAGTTATGATGCTATATAAAGCTACATTTGTATGTTCACCACATATCCCATCAGTTATATTTTATTGATAGCTGCTACAGTTATATTTCTATATAGAATAGTGAAATTTCTATATTCAGAAATAGTATTTCCATATACACCAGCTATTGCATCTCTCCATGGAACGACCATTGTACTTCTATATACTACTTCATTTATATTTGTTTAACCAGCAACATAAATATTTGTATATATAGGGTTACAGTTATATTTTTCGATAGAGCTACAGTCACATTTTACATAGAGCTTAGACATGTTTCTATTTAGAGTAACACGAATATTTCTATATTTTTATAGGTCTATGGAGATACCGTCAAATTTCTCTAGCAAACAAGCGTTTTTCTATGTAGAGCCACATGTATAATTTCTATACAGTTTTCATTCTACATAGAGCTACCGTTTTATCCATATATGGAGCTACCTCTATGTTCTTATATTATATAGAGTAGTTATATTTCACTATAGAGCTAAATAGAGATCTACATTCGTATTTCATTACAAGTTGGCATTTTTCTTCTATGTGTAGCAACAAGAATAGTTTTTTTTTATTAGACTTACTCTTATACAGACCTAATTTCATATTTCTATATAACACTATTGCTATATGTTTATTCAGTGCTCCCGTCATATTATTATCGAGAGCTCTTGTACTATTTCTCTATTGTTGTATTTTTATATAGAGCCACAGGTGGACGTCTATATTGAGCAACATTTATAGAGCTAGAGTTGTACGTCTGTATGTAGTCACAGTTCTATTTTTATGTGCTACTCTTATTTGTTTATATAGAGTTGTTATATTTCTAAATAGCTTTACCATTATATTTCTATATACCGCTACAGTTATATTTGTAGGAAAAAACAAACTATATTTCTATACAAAGTAGTTATAGGTCGATATAGATCATTATATTTCTATGTAGTGCTTACAACATTATCTTTATATAAAACTACTTGGTTATTTCTATGTAAGCCACAGTAATATTTGTATATAGAGCTACACGTATATTTCTCTTTAGAGCAAGAATTGTATTTTTAAATAGGGCTACAGCAATATTTCTACAAAGAACCGCATTCACATTTTCGAAACGAGCAACGGCTATTTTTCTACATAGAGTGATAATTACATCTCTGTATAGAGATAGAGTTCTATAGTTGTATCTCTATGTATATAGAGATACAGTTCTATTTCTATGTAGTACTGCCGTTTAGATTCATAATTATCTATCGCTATACAGCTTCAATTACATTTGTAGAGAGAACTACACTAGCACTCTGTAAGTTACGGCAACGAGGGTTCCACTTGATCCAATCAACGGGACAATCTGCTTGTGAAATTAACGTGCAAATGGCTGAGTACTCCACAGACATGCGTGCCCTTAACGTACGCTCTCAGGGAGATTCAGTGTGACACCGAGTGTGGCAAGGGTGGCCCTTTGAGATACAGGTACAACTCATTTTTGTTAACTGAGTGGATGGAGCAACGTGAAACAAAGTGACTTGCACAAGGACTCAACGCGTCGCCGGGAATTGAACTCACAACCATACGATCGTAAGTCGAATATCCCTAACCACTAAGCCACGTGCCTTCACAGAAAACTCCAAATATATCTGTAAATGTATTTATATGTGAATATATTCCTAGCCAATAGGCGGTGAGCTGGCAGAATCGTTAGCACACCGGACGAAATGCTTAGCGGTATTTCGTCTACCGTTACGTTCTGAGTTCAAATTCCGCCGAGGTCGACTTTGCCTTTCATCCTTTTGGGGTCGATTAAATAAATACCAGTTGTGCACTTAATCGACTTAATCCCTTTGTTTGTCCCCTCTATGTTTAAGCCCCTTGTGGGAAATAAATATATTCCTAGACAGTGCCACCGTTCTATTTTTATATAGAACTACTAATTTATTTCTGTCAGATACAATTTTCCTTCTATATAGAGCTAAAATTCTGCTTTTTATTTCATCTTTTATTTTTATCTTTCAATTGTTTCAGTCACTAAACCGCGGTCATGCTGGGGCACTGCCCCCAACGAATCGACCCCCAGTTCTCATTATTTTGGCGACTGGTACTTGTTCTATCGGTCTCTCACAGATACACACACATACACACGACGGGCTTCTTTCAGTTTCCGTCTACGAGATCCACTCACAAGGTTTTGGTAGGCCTTAGGTCATAGCAGAAGACACTTGCCCAAGGTGTCACGCGGCGAGACTGAACCCGGAACAATTTGGTTGGAAAGCAAACTTCTTACCACACAGCCACGCCAGTTTTTTTTCTATAGAAGCATATTTCTATTTCTATTCATATTTCTATATTGTACTACAGTTATATTTCAATATAGAGTTGTATTAATTCTATATAGAACTACCTTTACGTTCCTATATAGTGCTATAACTATATGTCTATATATAGCTCTAGTTAGATCCACATTTATATTTCTACAAAGACCTATAATTTATTTTCTATTTAGAAAATTATACTGCTATATAGAGATTGCTATATATTACTATATAAGGATGCTATTTTTGTATATAATGTTCCGTTTTAAAATAGCGCTACAGGTAGCGTTTAATTATAGAGCCACTATCATATGTGTATTAAGAGCTATAGTTATATTTTTATATAGAGCTTCAGTATAATTTCCTTATAAGACGACAGATATATCTCTATATAGAGATATAGAGTTAAATATCTCTATAGAGCTAAATATATATTTCTGTATGGAATCACAGTTATGTTTATTTGTAGAGTATTTATAATGGTATGAAGAGCAACTGTTATATATCTGTACAGAGTAGTTTTTTTTATATAGAGCAGATATGAAGGTGCGTGGCCTAGCTTTTAGAGCAGTTGCACTCGCGATTACTAGATCATGGGCTCGTTTCTTAGAATGACTGTGCATTGTGTTCTTGAGCAAAACTCTTCATTTCACGTTGCTACAGCCAACTCAGCATTAAATGGGTAACCGCATGACAGATTAGCCTCTTCTGATCAGGGAGATTGTTGGTCTGCTCTCGCCTAGCCAGCGGCCATTCAGAAGCTAAAACGAAGCAGAGTGTATTGTGACCAGCGATGTATAGCAACATCCGTTAGTCTGGTCGATACAGTGATATATATATATAGCTACATTTATATTTCTATATAGAACTACACTTCTATTTATATATAGAGCTACATTTAGATTTTTATTTAATGTAATTATATTTATATATAAATCTACATTTGTATTGCTGTATTTATATTTGTGTACAGAGCTGCCCTTGGCAGTATATGTAACTGATGTAAAAACTAATGCATCATCGATTCATCTTCCATAGTTGTTGCTACCGGGTATGACAGCTAAGGACTTCAAGAGAAGATATCTCCAGCATATGCACTCGTTCAAATCCAGGGACAGAGGAAACTCTACTTCCCTGTCTCGTTTTCTCTGGATCTTCGTGATCTCTGAGATGAAATACCCAGCATTGAGAGAACTATTGTCGATTGAGTGCCACCATATTCACCCGGTGCCCCCAACTGCCAGTTCTGCCTCCGTGGAAGACTGAATATCTTCCAGCAACCTGCAGTATCCATCACCAAGTAATAAGAATTATCGTATTGCTGTCACTAGAAATTTGCCATTATGGCAAATTTCGCCTCTGACTGCCGACAAACCGGATAAACTACTTTAGCACCAGCTGCAATTTCACACCAGCTGCACCAAGGTCACCGCTACCAACCAACTCCATGAGTGGGAACGCCATTTACCAATCCCCAGCGCATACCAGCCCCCAACACTTACCAATTCCAAACGCTGACCAATCCTCAACGCTGGTTTTGCGTCTGTATACTTGCGCACGCGCGCGTGCGAGTGCACATTGCCGCGCGTGCGTGTGTGCGCGCACACTGGTATGCATGCGTACATGCATGCGAATATACATGTGAACATATGAATGAATACGCATGTGTGTGTATACGTATATGTGTGTGTACGTGTGTGCGTGTTCGTCCAAGCATGTGTGTGTGTGTGTGTGTGTGTGTGTGTCTGTGTCTGTGCAGACGTGCGCGTGCGCGCCCATGTACAGATGCGCACACTCGCATCAATATACACATGCATGCACAATTATATGAGCACGTCTGCACACACGCACACACACATATAGGACAATATACTTCCTACTTTCTCCCCAACAACCGGACCAACTCCTTGTCTATTTCCTGTCCTCCACGTGGCCAATTTCTTGTTCGCCATGCAGTATTTTCCAACTAACTGTTACCCATATACCAACATCAAACCACGACACCGCGTGACTTTCCTCGACCAATCGCAGTCCACCTTATGGTAAAAACAACCAATGACGACTAGCATCGCGCTTGAAACTCAAGAGTACCAACGGATTTGAATCAAACTATTTTGATCCATACATGTAACTCTCTTTCATTTGTGCCCTTCTTTCATTTGTCCACTTACTCGTATATATATATATATATATATATATATATATATATATATATATATGGAGATGTACTTGCATAGCAAGTGACCTGATCTGAGATCGTGTGCTGGAACGAAAACAATTGCAGCGTGGAAGGTGTTTATAAGCCATTTAAAATAACACACATATTCCGTTAGAATCACTGCAACATTTAAATTTTAATTTGTCAAAATATTTTCGTCGCTTTGAGACCGCGACCTGTTCACTTCTCTGAGATGCAGCACAGAATTTTGTCAGTGAACAGGTCGCGGTCTCAAAGCGACGAAAATATTTTGACAAATTAAATTTAAATGTTGCAGTGAATCTAACGGATTTTGTGTGTTATTTTAAATGGCTTATAAACACCTTCCACGCTGCAATTGTTATATATATATATATATATATATATATACATACATACATACTCGCATACACACTCATTAGCATCGGGTATATGGTTTCTTTATCAGGTCTGAATTGATAGATTAGACGAGAGGTTAACACGTGCACTTCTCAGTTCAGTTATACACAAAACATGCTCCTTCCTCCTTACCTCGGTTATAAACTCCGCCTTTGAATCTACTTTTATTGTAAACAAAAGTGATGTAGCGTTAGCAGTTGTAATTTGGATTGCTAAAGTGGGAAATTTTAAACTTTAATTAGAACGGTGATGATGATGGTGACGATGTTTTGTTTTTTTTAATATAAATAAATAAACGGAATTTCTAGTTTCACAACAGGGCGTTAAGCAATTCCTGCCTCACAGATCTAAGAAAACAACAATGAATACGAATTCTTGGAGATGTCTCGGAATCAGCGAATATTGGTTTCAACTTTTGGCACAGGGTCCGACTCCAGTGCCAAACTGGTACTTATTTAATTGATAAGGATGAAAACCTCAAAGTCAACCTCGGTGGTATTTGAACGCGGAATGTTAAATCGGAATAAATGTTGCAAATCATTTTGCCCGGTGCGGTGACGATTCTACCAGCTCACCGCCTTGGAATCACCCTCAGAATTAGAAAATGATGTTGATGGTTTTAGCTGCTGCGAAGAGATTCGTTAACTGACGATAAATTTAACAAAAGGAAAAAAACTGGGACCTTTTGTGAACCTACCAGTCACTAAATTATAAAGGATCGCAGTAGGACTGTGCCAGGGGTCAAGTATCAAAAGTGTGCAGGTGGCAATGCTGATTAGATCACACTAGGCAACCAGGTCGCAATGCTACGGTAATGTTTTTGAAAAAAAAGACTTTTGTGTGTGTGTGTGTGGGGGGGGGGGGGGTGCGACTAAAATAGCTGTTCCGTTTTAATAGATTATCTTAACAAAAGTAATTTAGTGCCTGGATCTCCTTTACTGAAGATTCTAATGGAGTCTTATTGTGCACTATGAACATAAGAGAAATGATAAGAGGTTGTGGCATTGAATAATCGAATTTAAAAACGTTTTTCATGACAATATCATAAAACCTAAAATTCTAGAAAATGGTTAGAATGTTTTACCGTAGATGCAATGCATCATAAATCACAGCTTTAGAATATGGAGATATATTAAATTACTGCCAGTAAAAATGATATGTAAAGTAATAAAAATAGACAATATAAAATGAGATTGTATTGGAAACAGTGTAGCCTGCCACGAATTGCAAAATATTAAGCAAGAAATCTCAAAGAACTTAAGATATCTATCTAAATGATTTGAAACTCAGCAATAAACAAACCAAACAGAAAACAAAAACAAAGAACAAAGCACTGAATTCAGAATCACATGTCAATAATAATATAAAAACGCCAACCACCGAACTCACTGTATACTCACTTAAACAGCAGACAATGGCAGGAAAATACAAATTACAAGAAATTATAAGAAATTATATAAAAAATCTAAACATTATAAAAGTAAAATATTCTGGAACTGAATAAATAATACTTCAATTCTAAAGAACGAACAAAAATGTTTAACAATATAAAAAAAAAAGAAAATCAACTGAAGGAAGGTTTCCAATTACTGGTTGAAAATCCAAATATATTTGTAAGTCAAGTAAATACTTACCTAAAATTAATGTCATATTTGAACAGTAAGAGCTTTGAAATAAAAATACTTGGCCACATAAAAACAAAACAAATGAACAGACACACGTTAAGTATTTGAAAATAAATATACATACCTTTGAATATATCACAGAAAAATCAAAATTAACCAGTCGAATTGAAACATAAAATTACCTATAATGCAGACATTAGATATAAAATATTTGACGACGAATCGGTTGAACGACACCTCTGTGAAGCGAGTTTCAAGTGAGACATGCATTATTTATTATATTAAAAAAATGTTTATTGCGAAGAAGAAAAGTTGAATCGCCAGTTAATACGTACATAGATATATGTGTGTGCATAAATGCAGATGTATGCGCGCGCACACACACACACACACACACACACACACACACACACACACACACACACCTGTATATATAAAGTAAAAGAAAACATGGGAGCTTTGTTTAACCTCAGCATCTAACTAGAATACAAAGCCTTCTGATTGTTTCCTTTGAATATACAGGAATACACATGATGCTCTAAATGCTGGTTAATTGTTATCCGATTTAAATATAACTCACACTATACAAATATGCATACATACTTACACACACAAACACGCACACACACATATATATTATATATTATATTATATTATATATATATATATATATAGATATATGTATATATATATATATATATACATATATATAAATAAATAAATAAATAAATAAATATATATATATATATATATATATATATATATATATATATATATATATATATATATATATATATATATATATATATATATATATGGATTAAAGCAGTTTGATTCAAACTCCTTGGTACACTGAGTTTGAAGCGTGATGCTAATCTTCGGTCTCAGAAATGAAGAAAGTGAAATGTTTATTACTGGACGTTAGCCTGCAATTGGTCGAGAAAAGTCACGTGGTGTCACATTTTGATATTGGAATTACAGCGACAACAATTTCTTGGAAAAACAGGAGATTGCGTGGTGGACAGGAAATCGGTTGCGTAGTTGGGGACGTGGAATTAGGAAGAGGCGGTAGATGTGCAAATATCTACGTATATATGCGTGTATGTATGTGCTTACATATCTGTGTGTGCGTGTCTGCATTTATGGGAGTGTGTGTATACGTGCATAGGTGTACATTCACACATCCACACACTCCTACAATCACTGGTATTGTAACCGTCTTGAGATGCCACATTTTTTCGATTTCAATGAGTAAATCTTAATATTTTCTGAGTTTGTCAAATTCTTTTGCCGAGATCGTCACAGGTTATGATCATGTCAATCAGTAAACAGATTATATTGCTTTGGTCTTTCATAAAAATTTCCAGTTTATTAGCTTTGCTGGTTGTCTGCATGTACTCGAAAGTCCCCAAGAATCGTTACAGTTTCTCCCTCAGTTATAGCCTCAGGGTGGTGCTTGTACCATTTATCAAACGTTTTGATTTTATGCCGATATATATAAATGTGTACATATATATACGTAGTAGTATTGGCCAACTCTGTTGGGCCATTATTATTATTATCATTATGTTGTTTTTTTTCTTCTTTCTTCAAATTTTCTTCCATTTCTCGCCGGGTGTTTTTCGTACACCTAGGGTAGAGAAGCTCATTGTATGCATTCCCAGTTTACACACGCAAATTCACAGGTACAATACGTATTTTAAAAAAATAAATAAATAAATAAATCCATGAATGGATGTTGTTTTCACAACGATAATGCTCTTGTCAGTACATGAGTCGTTCCAGTTAAAACGATTTTTGCACTTCCTGTAGGGATGGTAAGCCTGGTATCATTTTCAAATAGGTTTCAGTACCTATTTTTTTTTTATCATTCCCAGAGATCCTACAATGACTGGTACGGTAGTCGCCTTGAGATGCCACATTTTTTCAATTTCTATTAGTAAGTCTTTATGTTTACTGATCTTGTCAAATTCTTTCGCCGCTATATTATGATCATAGGAACACTCATGTCAATTAATAAACACGTCTTCTTAGTCTGATCTTTTATAATAATATCCGGTTTATTAGCTTTTATAGTTTTGTCGGTATGTACAGGGAAGTCCCAGAGAATCGACACATTTTCTCCCTCAGTCACAGCTTCAGGATGGTGTTTATACCATTTGTCAGCGGTTTTGATTTTATAATGCCGACATATTGTCCAGTGTAAATACTGGCTGACTCTGTCATGTCTTGCTTTATATTCTACAT
>NC_142937.1:80252772-80257772 GCF_046866305.1 Octopus bimaculoides | reverse complement strand
GAAAATGATCGGTGGAAGTGTGAAAGTAGAACACCTAGAAAAATCAGCATTGCTTGGAGCTGCAAGAATTCTTCGCAGGGTTCTTGAAGCATGACCAGTAAACAAGTGTCACCTGAGTCTGCTGGCTGTGGACAACTGACACTTTCCGTTATACACAGCAAAATAAGCTGTGAGTTTTTATAACATAATAATAATAATAATAATAATAATAATAATAATAATAATAATAATAATAATAATAATAATAATAATCTGGGATTTTAACATGCAGTGCGACCAAGTCATAGAGGCGAGACGACCAGATATAGTAGTCGTCCATAAAAATGAAAATGAAGTAAAGATAATAGATGTTGCAATACCAGGGAAGAAAGCAGCCTGCAGAGGATTGCGCTTACCATCAGGAGAGACTATGGGTGAACCCGACGGTAGTGGGTATAGATATTTAGGCATTCACGTTCTTTTTTGATACGCCTTGCTGACCTTGACTTACATTTCTCTATATAGAATGTCATCCAACTCCAAAAAGCCATCGGTCATGTTGTCTCCCTGTGCAGCCTTCTTGCACCTACCCAGTATCTCAGGCACGATAGAGCTGCACAGTATATTCACTGGGTAATTTGCAAAGACTTGGACCTACTTCAAGATGAAAACTAGAGGGAACTCAATCACCTCCAGTACTTGAAAATGATCACATATTACTCTTTTGGAACTATGCTGCTCAAACTGACAGAAAGATAGATGCAAATAGGCCAGATATATTGAAGGATTTCAGACAAAAATCATGCTTCCTCATCGATATGACTGTCCCAATCGACATGTCTTTGTCAAGACCAACCAAAACTTTGAGCAAGTATAAAGATCTTGAAATAGAAATTGGCAGAATCTGGAACCTCAAGACTAAAACAATACCTGTTGTCATAGGTGCCTTAGGAATGATTCCCGGAAGTCCCAAAATGGAAGAAATTCAATAAATAGTGCTCATGGGAACTGCTCATATCCTACGTAAAATATTGTCTATGTAATCCCCCAAACATCTTAATTTGTAAGCAGTGTCAGAATACTTTTAAATGTACATAATAGCAAACACTTTTTACGGCCATTTTAACATCAGATAATCATCATATAATCAAATTACTTTTAAAACAAACTTCTAATTTACTTTTGTTTCGACTGACATTCTCTAGAACAATACTCTTTACAAAACCAAATATATGACACCCTAGGCATAACACTAACCTGAACTTCTAACTTGTTGTCTCTTGAGGTCGCTGGGTGAGATTTGGAGTCAACTTGCACAAATACAAAGCAAAAGCCGATACCAGGCTTACCATCTTTACAGGAGGTGCAAAAAATCGTGCTAACTGGAACGACTCATGTACTAAGAAGAGCATTATCGCTGTGAAAACAACATCCATTCATGATTTTTTCTTTTCTTAAATACATGTTTTACCTATGAATTTGCGCGTGTAAATTGGGAATGTATACAACGTTTCTCTGCCCTAGGTGTACGGAAAACACTCGGCGAGAGATGGGAAAAAATTTGAAGAAAGAAGAAAAAAAAAACATAATAATAATAATAATAATAATAATAATAATAATGTATATAGTCACCTGCAGGAACGAATGACTCTTGTGAGGTTACTGTTCATTTCGGTGTATGAATAACATTGACCTCTACAGCCAAATGTTTTGATGATGCTGCTTGAACAGCGATGCACTTTCTCCCGGGGAGGATGGATGCTCATTATGACTCCTTGTACGCCACATTTTGTGTTATTGGTTGTATAAGCCGTTCTTATGAAGGACAAACTTAAGGGGTTGGCAGTAACAAAGCGTTCGGGAACGAAAACACTCACAGCATAAATGTATAAACTACCTGCAATCACAACGGAAAGACGGTAAATGTATTTACATAATTCGATAATTGCATGATGACACACGCGCGCACACACAACGCACATACACACAAGCACATAAGCACACACACACACACACACACACACACACACACACACACACACACACACACACACACACAGATTTATTTATCGATCTATCTGTTTGTCATCATCATCATCATCATCATCATCATCATCATCGTCCTCACCACCACCACCATCACCACCACCACCATCATCGCATCCACCACCACCACCGTCATCATCATCATCATCATAATCATCATCATCATCATCATCAACATCATCATCATCATCATCATCATCATCATCAATGGTGGTAGTTGTAGTATTAGTTGTGGCGTGTGGTGTTGGTGTTCGTAGTGCTTCTGGTATGTGTCTGCTGTAATGGTGTTGGTAACCCTAACGCCAATGTCGGTTGTACGACGACCAGGATGACGATGATGATGATGATGATGATCGTTGTTTTTGATGTGTCGGCGGTAGTCTTTATGGTGACGTTGATGATGGTTGTGTCACCGGTAATAGTGGTGGCGTTGGCGGTAGAGAAAATCATTAGGAAGATGGTAGTGGTTTACACTCAGTTGGAGTTCATGGCATTGGTGGAAGCGGTGGTAGTGGTGGTGGTGATAGTGGTGGTGGTGATAGTGGTGGTGGTGTATTAGTTGGTCAGATGGTTTTAATGAACCGATTTCTATTCAATGCCAAACTTCCTGTCCCATCATCAATCTGTGAGGCTTCATAACTGAGATGGAGAAGAGATGAACACCACTTTTCATCCTGTAACACACACACGCACGCACGCATGCACACGCACACACACACACACACATCACAGGCGTGCGCATGCACGTACACGCACACACACACACACACATCCACCGACCCACCTCAAACAAACTCCTACGCATAAACATCTAAACGGACACAAGCTTACACGAAGATCTGCTCACACACACGTAACAAAATTCTCGCCACCCCCATCAACAGCATTTGCTCCGATCCCAAAGAACAAAATAAACAAATAAACAATCTGTACAGAACTCCGATAATGAATCAATTAAATATGCTTCTCTCACTAATTTGTTTGTTTTGTCTAATTAATTAATTAATTGAAAGTTTAACAAAGGAATATCATGTTTATTTTTCTAGTTGTGAGCACGTGTGTATCTGTATAGATGCATGCTTAAACGAACACAACTACACACACGCACACACACACAAACAAACACACACACAAACAGACACACACATACACAAACAGACAGACACACACAAACAGACACACACACAGCGGTATGTGTTTGTTTCTACCAAACAGGTAAATAGTACTCAACGCCGAGATAGAGTGTATTTTATTTCTCTTTATTCAGTAACCTGCTCTTCAGGAATTTCCTCGACGTCTGGCCAGTTCCCAAGACAATAAGAACTAAATCTAGTCTCTCCAGTCTCTGGAAATGAGTACACATCGGGAAGAATCAAATGGTTAGGGCGCTAGAATCCCTTCGAAAGCTGACGTGTAGCACATCGTGTCGCCTGTCCAGGTAACGTTTATTTGATGGAGGGAAAGATCTAATGTACAGCACGAATATTTGACCATTATAAGCAAATCATTTGTATGGCTTGGCCAGCAAAGAATTGTGGAACCCTCATCTAGGGTTTACACATACATACATTATATATATATATATATATATATATATATATATATATATATATATATATCACAGTCGTGTCGATAAGCCAGCTGGAGGAGATGTCCTCCTGGGGCTAAAAGCAACAGTAACATCCACCCCTAGGGGTCAGCCACACTTAAGTGGCAATATACTACACTTTATCGTGCAGTTACTGTTAATACTTCATTTAGAGAATTAACATATATATATATATATATATATATATATATATATATATATATATATATATATATATATATATATATATATATATATATATATATACTTTATTTAAAAGCAGCAGAAATAAATAAAGCATATTACTCTACCTCTGGTATTTGAGTACTCTTTTTTCCACCTTGTTGCACATTTCATGTGCTTACTCCGGTATATATATATATATATATATATATATATATATATATATAGAGAGAGAGAGAGAGAGAGAGAGAGAGATGTACTTGCATAGCAAGTGACCTGATCTGAGATCGTGTGCTGGAACGAAAACAATTGCAGCGTGGAAGGTGTTTATAAGCCATTTAAGAAACACAAAAGCCGTTAGATTCACTTAAACATTTAAATTTAATTTGTCAAAATATTTTCGTCGCTTTCAGACCGCAACCTGTTCACTAACAAAATTCCGTGCTGCATATATATATATATATATATATATATATATATATATATACACACACACACACATATATATATAGGTATGAGTTAGAGGGTTTTAATACCTCTAAGGGATAATTAAATCCAAAGTCGCTCCTGGTTATTACCTGGGTAGGTACAGTCTTTTGTAAGGTTGTACGGTACCAGGTGGTTCGGTTGGTAAACCGTAGTTTAGGTCATATAGGAGAAGAAAATGAATGTAAATAACAAAGGGAAACTCGTGGTTTTCGTTGGTATGCCTTTAGTTTAATTAGATAGCAAAGAAGGAAGAAGCAGAGATGAAGGTAGCGTTTACGATCGTTTCGATTTACTGGCTTAAGTAAATCTCTTCAGAATGCGAAGATAGATAAATGCATCGGTTAAGATGCAAAAATAATTGATGCATATGTGATGGTTATAGAAGCAAAGGTAGTAAGTCTTACATTAAATTTTAAACCATACTGTAGTTCTAAATATAAACAAATAAGGGTCGGGTGATGACAGCTGGACTGTCTTTTATCTTAGTATCGATCAAGTCGAGCCGACCTAGGGGTAAACTACATTAAGTAACTAACTTATGTTCAGCTTAACTTTGCTATGTCCAACCACGGCCAGGTAATTTGGCAGAACTTGCTTGGAAATCTTTTGGTTTGGCGCCATTCGGTTTTAAGACGAAATGGATTGGTGATCAAAGGAATTATCCATTTCCATCGTAACAGACAAATAAAACGGTTTTAAAATTCTCTTTAAATAT
>NC_142937.1:80237772-80240272 GCF_046866305.1 Octopus bimaculoides | reverse complement strand
ATATTATTAAATTGTATATGTTTGTAAGTTCGGATTTTGTAATTTTGTAATTCCTTAACATTATAATATATATATATATATATATATATATATATATATATATATATATACGTACATAAATATAATATAAAGTGGTTGACACGAGCAAAATGAATCGTTATATATATATCTGGGTGAGAGAGAGAGAGGGAGAGAGAGAGGGCGTGATAAAGAGAGAGAGAGAGGGCGTGATAGAGAAAGAGAGAGAGAGAGAGAGAGAGAGAGAGAGAGTGAGAGAGAGAGAGAGAGAGAGAGAGAGAGAGAGAGTGATAGAGAAAGGAAGAGGATAAAAGCAAAAATCTACTCCGATGTTTGCCTGGAATTCTATCGCTCCTTTACGATTGATAAATGACTTCCACCTCTGTGGGATCTGAACTCAGAGCACAGAGAATCGAAAATATACCACTGCTCAGACAATCTGATACTCATATGTGTCAGCCAGTTTGCCTTACATTTGTACACCCCCCCCCCACACACACATTTCAGCATGTTTGTGTCTGCAGTGTGTGTATGTGTGAGCGAGTGTTTCGACGCCTGTGTTGCGACCAAAATGGAAAGTCCGTCTCTTTCGGCTCCGTAATTTGTATTGTGTTGTGAGGCTGATAAGGTTGAACTTAAAACCGAGAATAGTTTCTCTTATCAAAACTCAGAGTGCTTTGGGAAAACAGTGTCTCGGAAAATATCACCATTCTCTTGTTCTGCACATAAACACACACACACACACACACAAACAAGCAAACAAACAAGCTCATACACACAGTGTGTATGTGTATATATATATATATATATATATGTATATGTGTATATGTATACATATATATGTGTGTATGTATGTATCTTTATATGTATTTATATATAAATATATGCATATATATATGTATATATATATATATATATATATATATATATATATATATATATATATATATATATATATATATATATATATAAACATATATATATATGCATATATATATATATATATATATATATATATATATATATATATATATATATAGAGAGAGAGAGAGAGAGAGAGAGAGAGACGCTAATACCCGGTGTTTCTTAGATAGTCGATGTTGATAACTTAAGTAAAGTGATTTTGGATAGAAAGCTATAAATAAATATAAAATAAAAGCAAAAATTAGCGAAGATTAACAAGATTGCCACACTCTGGCGAGAGAGAGAGAGAGAGAGAGAGAGAGAGAGAGAGAGAGAGAGAGAGAGAGAGAGAGAGAGAGAGAGAGAGAGAGATTGAGAGAGAGAGAGTATGATTGCAATACACGTCTCAGCATTAATGAATATATAATTATAAGGGCTCCGGCGTAGTTGACAAAGAAGAGTTGTGGCTTATAAAGACTAACGCACGTCTTTGTATATAGACAAACATATGTGGAAAATATTTTCTTTAGTAAGATTATGGACAAACCGTAAATAACTTTTATGTTTGATCACAGGATAAATTTCCATTCATTTTTCATTTTTTATTTCATTCCTATAAATGACAGTCTTTTGAGAAATTCTTCACCGTAAGAGACGCGGAAAATGTTGAATGATTCTTTGATCTTGTCTTTTATGCATATTAAAAAAGAAAAAAAACTTGTGTAATACATCAGGTGTATTCCTCCGAATTACGCATCAATACTTAGATTTTCTTACACTGATAAGCATATTATCGAGGGAGGATTAAAAGATAATATGATAAAAGGCGATGTTATAAAAGAAATTTATTGGACGGAAGTAACTTGATCAAGAAACAAATGAACTGGTCATAATGAATGCCAATTCGAATCTTCCATTTCTACATCTGTAGCAGAACTTGTTGATTTGTGGTGGTTGGACGGTTAACTTCTGGCTGCCATTAAAAAAAAACAACCGAACTATAACTGTCATCTATGTCAGTTATAATTTTGGAGTCGATTCATTCGGAATCGATATCGTGGTTTTATCATAAACGAAGTGCCAGAACACACACACGCACATATAATCCGAATAGGAAGACATCTTAAATTATCAGTTACAATTGTTTCTGCACCAACTTTGCTTTATACATACATTATACATGTGGTAAGTAGCTTGCTTACCAACCACATGGTTCCGGGTTCAGTCCCACTGCGTGGCACCTTGGGCAAGTGTCTTCTACTATAGCCTCGGGCCGACCAAAGCCTTGTGAGTGGATTTGGTAGACGGAAACTGAAAGAAGCCCGTCGTATATATGTGTATATATATATATGTATGTGTGTTTTTGTGTCTGTGTTGTCCCCCCACCATCGCTTGACAACCGATGCTGGTGTGTTTACGTCCCCGTAACTTAGCAGTTCGGCAAAAAGAGACCGATAGAATAAGTACTAGGCTTACAAAAGAATAAGTCCTGGGGTCGATTAACTCGACTAAAGGCGGTGCTCCAGCATAGCCGCAGTCAAATGACTGAAACAAGTAAAAGAGTAAAAGAGTATATATA
>NC_142937.1:80210272-80235272 GCF_046866305.1 Octopus bimaculoides | reverse complement strand
AGTGCATGTGTATATGTATGTATGTAAATACATATGTATGCATGTATGTATCATATATATATATGTGTGTGTGTGTGTGTGTAGATGATATGCTGATATACATTCGCACATCTAACTAAACGTTACGTGTGCGCGCGACTGTATGTGTACAACGTACTTATATCATGAATCATATATGTACATGTACTTCCGGTTTGGTCGTTTTAACTTTCGATATTATCAGTATCGGGGATCATTACCTTTCCTTCGATCATTCTATTAATTTTTATTGACAAAACTCTGCAGACGTTATTTTTCTGTGTTGCTGTTTTAATATTGCTCTCCATACACTAACTTCCTGTTCCACTCAGCCTTATGTTTTGTAGACATGTCTCTTGACAAAAGCTTCCGGTATTGCTTTTAATAAAGCCTGTATACATTAACTTCCGGTTTCGCATTTTTTAGCACCTTCCGACTTCACCAGAAATATCACATCTTTTTAAAGAAGCTGACTTTGAGCAATCATGTTGGCAGTATGTCAGAGATGGAGAGCAAAATAGTCATGATCGGTATTTTAAGTGAGAGCGGGAAGACAGGCAATGGTATACATTGAATATTCACCTGTCGATCTCTCTTGTTACCAGCCTCCTACACAAAATAATGTAGGCTTTAGTGAGATATGTTAGGTTGTAGAAAGTAGGGAAGTAGTGATGTTCAAACTTTACTACCGTATGTTAAAGATATCGATGAAGTGATTCCAACTGAATGTAGAAATTGATTTAAGGACTCTGTCAAAGACTTTTTGTTTTAGGAGAATAGTATCTGTCTAAAAGGATTGATAAACAGTCTTGTTATTCGGAAAGCGCCTCAAAATTTACAGTTATAATTATTAATATAATTATGATTATGAATAATTATATTGTTTGAATATATTGGTGGTGCGCTTTGCAAAGGTTAACTGTAGTCAAAGAATAGCATTACTTCCAATGGAAATTGTTGAGAAACGAAAGAGAAACTGTCTCACGAGTTTGATTCTAATAAATGGAGATACGGATTCTTTTCACGCAAAACATAATGGAGTACATTGCTACAACACACAACTTTATAATGTAATCCCTACAACCGACATTATAGAGTACAACACAACAACCTAAAATATTATAAAGTACATCTCTACATCCTACAATAGCAATTCTCATAAAGTCAAACATTTGGAAGAGTGGGTATCTTTTAAGGCTGCTTCTGGTTCTTATTTTGACTCCAGGTTAAAGGTGAATCACTTGATTATTTTCCACTTCAGTAAGTCATTTGGGCATTTTCAAGGGAGGAAGGGAAATTTTGATAGCCATGTTATCTCAAAAGCACCATCAAGAAAACTTAACTCATTTGAGTTCGCTCTCCACTCACTTCATCCTTCACTCACACGTTTTTGCTTCCCTCGATTCTACTAACCGAAATAGTATGGGTCAATGTAAGTTGTCTATGTTTTTCTAAAAAAAAACCCACTAATGGCGTAAAGAAAACAAAGTGCTTATAAACGAGAATCGAACTTTAATCGAGGAACTGGTTTCCTGAGGAAACTTACCCCTACCTTTTTTAGGCTTCGTCAGTGGCACTTACCTGTTAAAAGTATAGCCATTGGCAATCGCATCCCGCTTTTTTATAGGGTTGGTTTTGTTCTGAAAATAAGACAATATAAAATAAATATAAATGTAAAATAAATAAAAGATATTAAGAAAGTGATTGGCGGCTTAATATAAGACACAGAGACTGTTATAATCTCTTCCGTTCCTTTTCTTTATTTAGAATAATATTATTCTACATTATTAATCAAAGGCGTTCGTTGTGCACCAACGAGACGGGTGCAGCCGAGAATTCGTAAGTCGAACATATGTACGCGGTTATGATCTACACATATGACCTAGTTAGTTTATACTATTATTATTATTATTATCATTATTATTATTATTATTATTATTATTATTATTATTATTATTATTATTATTATTATTATTATTATTATTATTATTATTATTATTATCATTATTCCAATAATATATTAGCAAAAATGAATGAAACAATGTGTGTGTTATAAATGACCATGTTCAGGATACCAGCGAGAATATAATGTCGTGCAGGGCAACTGCATAAAGGGTGACTGTGCGGAAGCCTCTCAGATGGCTTATTCACTGCTCTTACCATTGTCATTTATTTTCACACTGAATCGATTTGAAAATTATGCTATGGACACGTGACTAATCAATACCCATCCAAAAAGACAAATGTTCAGTTGAGCAAACAACTGAATACTCCTCACCAAATCTGACCAATAATCCATTATCGTTATACTATGATCCAAGTGTTTTGGTTTTAACATATATTACCAGATAAAATCACATCCAGCCTTTTGGTGAAGTGTTATCCCCAGAAAACATCAGAAATGTCAGCATTTTACTACGTTTCTGTTCTAATATTACCAATATTTCGAACAATGTAAGTACTGTATCCGTTTATCACTTACCCAGAAAATTGCTTTCAAATATGACTTGGAACTTCGTTGGTTATTTTCGGGTGTCTGGTCAATTTATTCTGCTAATTTTAGTGCCATTTATAATTCTTGACAGCGAATCTGCAAAGACAAACAAAGAATACCTTTAGTCAAACGAAAATTTTAATATTTAATGACTTTGTTAAAAGGGTTAACATCTCACACTTGCAAATCTACTTTGCAATCTAAATGAATAAAAGTTTAGGTTTTATCATAGTATTCTGTAATGTTCTCTTGTGGTGCAGAATGGACAAAGAGCTAAGGCAGTTACTTCAGAATTTAGATCCAAAGAAATGAAATTAAGAAGTGAAATGCCTCAACAATTTTTTATACCTCTGTTTCAGTTATTCATATATATATATATATATATATATATATATATATATATATATATATAAAAGGACTGCAATGCATTGGTACAAATCCACATGTAGCACTGATAAAGTCCTGTATTGCCTTGATTCAGTCCTCCATGTAGCACAAAGAGTGTCTTTTTAAATAACTTATAGTTTATTGCACATAATTATTTTATTGTCCCTAGGTGAAAGGAGCTAAAAGCAGGTGGGATTCCAACGTAGAACGCAAAGTGCTCCACCGATTGTGCCATCCATTCTCCCATGTCTAAATGGTTCCAATAATCATTTCTAACATAAACAGAGTCTATGGGTTTATTGATTATGTTGGTTCCTGTACTCGACTGGTACTTTATTGTATCGGCCTTGGAAGGAGGAAAAGTAAAAGTAAATTCGGCAGAGAAAGAGTCTGAACAAACAGCGCAAAGCATTTTCGCCAAAACTCAAGCAATTCTGCCACTTCACCACTCTTAACTAATTTCTTCAAAGTTGGGTGACGGTTCAGCAATTCTAAGATTAGTCGCAGTTTATTTTATCGACCTTGGAGGGTTGAAAGACCAGTTGACTAGAGGGATTGAACTCAGAATGTCAAGATCGGTAAAACTGTGACCCCATTGATTCCGACATCAGAGGGTTCCAGTTGATCCGATCAACAGAACCACCTTCTCGTGAAACTAACGTGCAAGTGGCCGAGTATTCCACAGACACATGTACTCTTAACATAGTCTCAGAGAAATTCAGCGTGACACAGAATATGACGAGGTCGGTCCTTTCAAATACAACTCAATTTTGTCACCTGAGTGAAGTGGGGCAACATGAAATAAAGTGTCTTATTAAAGGACATAACGCACTGCCAGGAATCGAACTCACCATCTCACGACCATCAGCCGAATACCCTTCACCACTATGCCACGCTCACTCACTAAAGAGTCGTAGCAACTTGCAACGTGACATTTTGTTCAACGCACCGATGATTCTGCTAACTCACCGCCTTTAAATAAAAATTTCTAAAATAAACGCAAGATTAATTTTTGTGTGCTGGGGTGGGGGAGTGGGGTGGAGAGGAGGTGGATAGTCGATAACGCCGACCCCAGTAAATGACTGGTAATTTATTTCATCATATCTGCAACACTGAAAGGCAAAACAGGTCTCTGCAGGTTTGAACTCAGAACGTAAAGAGTAGAACGAATACCAGAAAGTATTTCGTCCGATGCTCCACCGATTCTGCCAATCGTCAGGCCAAAACTTAGAAGTAAACTTTAAAACCTAATAATCACACACGTACACACACATACACACGCATAAGGACACGTACACATAAACACATCACCCCCCACACACATATAAAGACATACACACTCACGCACACACACTTGCATACACATACACATCCACACCGACACATATACACGTGCATACACACACACTCACACACACACGGGCACCCACACACATAAACACAGGTACACATATACACACATACATGCACACGCACACACACACACACACACACACACACACAAAAATACCACACATCCCTCCACATACACACGCACGCCCACACACGAACGCACAACCACGCCCACAATGTTCATCTCCATCCTCCTCATCCCCCTACTCTTCGTCGTCGTCATCATCATCATCATCATCATCATCAACAACAACAAGCAGACACCACAGCGATATGAGACATTAAAACTTTGTAGCAGCAGCAACGGCAACACCAGCAGTATTATTATTATTATTATTATTATTATTATTATTATTATTATTATTATTATTATTATTATTATTATTATCATTATTATTATTATTATTATCATCATCATTATTATTATTATTATTATTATTAGTATTATTATTATTATTATTATTATTAGTAGTAGTAGTAGTATTATTAGTATTATTATTATTATTATTATTATTATTATTATTATTATTATCATCATTATTATTATAATTATTATTATTATTATTATTATTATTATTATTATTATTATTATTATTATTATTATCATTATTATTATTATTATTATTATTATTATTATTATTATCATCATTATTATTATTATTATTATTATTATTATTATCATTATTATTATTATTATTATTATTATTATTATCATTATTATTATTATTATTATTATTATTATTAGTATTATTATTATTATTATTATTATTATTATTATCATCATTATTATAATTATTATTATTATTATTATTATTATTATTATTATTATTATTATTATTATTAGTATTATTAGTATTATTATTATTATTATTATTATTATTATTATTATCATTATTATTATTATTATTATTATTATTATTATTATTATTAGTAGTAGTAGTAGTAGTAGTAGTAGTAGTACAGCAGCAGCAGCAGCAGCAGCAGCAGTAGTAGTAGTAGTAGTAGTAGTAGTAGCAACAGCAGCAGCAGCGGTAGCAGAACCAGCAGCAGTAATAGCAGTAGTAGTAGTAGTAGTAGTAAAGAGATGGTGGAGGGGTTGAGAAAATGATAATGTTAATATTTCAAAGGAAAAAGGTGGCGAGCTGGCAGAATCGTAGCCGTGCCGGAAAAAGTGTTTAGCGTCATTTCTTCCGACATTACGTTCTGAGTTCAAATGCCACTGGGGGTCGACTTTGCTTCTGATCCTTTGGTGGTGGTGGTGGTGGTGGTGGTGGTGGTAGTGGTGGTGAGGGGGGATGTCGATGCAATGAGTACCAGTTAAGCACTGGGAGGGGGGGGGGTGATGTCGATGTAATCGATTCATCCCGACTCTCTCGAAATTGCTGGCCTTGTGTCTTTCAATTGAGAATAATATTTCAGGAAGAAACTGAAATTGAAGTTAAACGTTTAACTACCACCACCACCAACACCGCCACAACTGCCGCCGCCGCCACCACCACCACCATCACCGCCACCGCCACTACTACTACTACTACTACTACTACTACTACTACTACTTTCTTCAACGATAGTACCATCCTGCACTCACCACTGACTTCCGCCGAAAAGGATGGCCATATATAAAGTTTAGCTTGTAATCCGTTTATGTCAATTAAGAGTGGAAAGGAGTTAAAAAAAAAAGGGCCGAGCATAGGGCATCGGTGATAGTCATGATGTCATCGAAGAAGGAGGTTGAATAATGGATACCAGAATATATATCCATATACACACTCACACACCATACGCTTGTATTTGTTGTAAAAATGTTGTGCGTTAGTCTTGTGAACATGAAATATATTTAAGTTTTAGTTCTAACTAAATCAATTTGTATATCACCTCTGACATGGCTGTGTGGTAAGAAGTTTGTTTCCCAACCACATGGTTCCGGGTTCAGTCCCACTGGGCAAGTGTCTTTTACTATAACCTCGGGTCGACCAAAGCATTATGTGTGGATTTGGTAGACAGAAACTGAAAAAAGCCTGTCCGTATATATATATATATATATGCAAATAGCTGTGTGTCTGTATTTGTCTCCTTCCCATCACCACTAACCGACTGGTGTTGGTGTGTTTACATCCCTGTAACCTAGCAGGTCGGAAAAAGTGACCGAAAGATAAGTCCTGGGATCGATTTGTTCGACCAAAATCCTTTGAGGCCGTGCTCCAGCGTGGCAGCAGCCAAATGACTGAAACAAATAGCGGAACATATATATATATATATATATATGTATGTATATGTATGCGTATATGTACTCTACAGGCTGTCATCAGGCCGAGTTGGGTTTTTTTTCTATTTTGCCTCTATGATTGCAACGCCTGCGTTTCCTGTACATTGGGTCGCAACAATTTTATTATCGGATTGGAAATTTCGTTGCACCTTAATCATTGTATGCATAAGTAACATACACACATACACATACAGACATATTTTTTGTGTATGTGTGTGTGCACACACACATATATATATATATATATATATATATATATATATATACATATAGGTGTGTGTGTGCGCGCGCGTACGTGTGTGTGCGCGCGTGCGTGTGAATAGTTTTGAGTTTCATATTCAAAAATTCAATTTTGCTAACAGCGTTTGTTGAAGTATCGATTCCGCTTGGCAAATCAATGCGTTACCATCAGAATTTTTTTATTCCGTACTCCCAAGGCAATGTTTACATGTTATCGAAGAGAGATGCTATAATCTATAGTATCATCTCAGGTTACATACACACATACACACACACATGTATATATATATATATATATATATATATATATATATATATATATATATATATATATATATATATATATATGTATGTATATATATATATATATACATACGTGTATATGTTGTGTGTGTGTTCTTCTGTACTTATGTATCCATGTAAGCTTGTATATGTGTATATATGTATGTTTGTGGTTTTTCAGAAAATAAAGAGGCACAACGGAAACCATGAAAAATAATCTGTTTTTTTCCTTATTTGTTTTGCTATTTTGTTGACGAAAATAAGAGTTATTGAAATACGTATTGCTCTGAGCATATTCTGCCATTTTTCTGGGGTTTTTTTTTGTTTTTGCTGTGCATTTGACATAAAAATATCTAAAGAAAACTTTAAATCACAAAATTATTTTAATGATATGTGTCAGTTAGAAATGGGCCAGTAATATTTATTTGAAAAAGTCTCAGTCTTTTATATTCTTTCGTTGATTGCACATTTAGATATGAAAAATAAAATATTTCTATTTGAAAGGACAAGCAAATAACCTGGGAATATTCTAAAATATTCTAGAAAATTTTACAAGGTTCGATAAAATATTGGCTAATAAATAAAAAATATATATATATATATATATAGAAATCCATGGGAATCACTCTGATACAAATTGGTGAATCCATATGAACATTGTACAATCTATTCATCGGATGGAATCCAGTTTTTCCTTGTATAAAAAAGAAAAACAGGCGCTAAAATAAGCATTAGGAAAACTGATTGGAAGATCTTCAGACATAATTGCAGGTAACTCGAGGTAAATTCTGCAAAAATTGAAGAATGACATCTGTAAAAGACAAGCGATAGCTCGCTTTTAACTTGTTAAATTTCGAATCGTCAACTCAAACAACGTAGAAAATTCCAAGTTAGTCAAAGTGTACAATAGCAATAACGAATCGTTTGATGTAAAAAGAAGGAAGGAAGAAAACTATTAAATGTTTGAATGAAAATACTATATTGATAACACTAAACTGACTTTTCAAAATGGTACTAAACATTTCTATGAAGGAACGAGATGAAATGAGCCGTAACGAGAATCTAAATTCCACTTAGAATACAACCAATAGATTACAACATTTCATAAGAATTTACATGTAATGACAAGAAGAAATAATCTGCATGAAAAAAAATTAGAAAGGAATTTTTAACATTTTGTATTATTCCAGGTATGTACGAAAATCTGTGGGGTGTTTAATTTGACGCAAGACAGATTGAAATCTTGGATTGATTATCAGTTTTCATCTGAAATATATTGGAATATCTGAAGGAAAGAATGACGGAAAACTAAAACAAAACCATAAAGAAAAATACAATCAACTACTTGCATGGCAAAGGACAAAAAGGGTCATAAAGGCAAGACCTTTGTCAGCCGCTCTTCAGCTATCTATTTAAGGCTGTATATGGTTATGATGCGGCCACACTTGGAATTTGCATCAGCACTCTGGAACCCCTTCCTTGCTCAGGACATTGACTTCCTGGAAACTGTTCAGAGACGTGCAACCAAGCAAATACCCTCCATCAGGCATCTACCATGGTCGGCCCGAGGCTATAGTAGAAGACACTTGCCCAAGGTGCCACGCAGTGAGACTGAACCCGGAACCATTTGGTTGGTAAGCAGGCTACTTACCACACAGCCACTCCTGTATGTATGCATGTATCCATGTATGTATGTATGTATGTATGCATGTATGTATGTGTGTGTGTGTGTGTGCGTGTGTGTGAGTGTGTATGTGTGAGTGTGTGTGTGTGTGTGTGTGCGCGTGTGTGTGAGTGTGTATGTGTGTGTGTGTGTGTGTGTGTGTGTGTGTGGAAGCGCGTGACCTACTGGTTAGGATGCTACACTCACGATCTAGCGATCGTGGTTTCTATTCCTGGACTGAGTGATGCATTGTGTTCTTGAGCAAGACACTTCATTTCACGTTGCTTCAGTCTACTCAGCTGTAAATGGGTCACACCCTGAGCCTCGAAACAGGTGGAATGTCGGCCTGCTCTCACTTAGCCAGCGGGATGACATCATTCAAAGGCTAAAACCATGCGAGGCTCATGGTGACCAGCGATGTATAACAACATTCCATAGTCTGGTCGATCACGTGATATGTATATACATAACGCACAACAATACGTTTTACAACTTACAACAGATTTTAAGACTAAACTCATGAAGAGAGAAGACAGACTACCTTTGTCTTTTACAGAGTCTTTGAAAGTGGTGAGCTCAGCGGCCTCAAGTATGGTCAGTGTGGGCAGGTCAGCTGGTTTAACCGTGTTCTTACGTAATTACCTTCTACAACATCAATTTACTCGTTTCACTATTACTATACACCTAGCATTCTATGATACAGCTTTAACAATTTCATAAGAAAATAATGTCGTACAAACATACAACAGATGTATTTGAAATTTTAGAGCAATATAAAAAAAAAATAGGAAAATATTGGAAGATATCTAGAATGGAAGACCAATCTAGACATCACTTTTCTGTCTGCTTAGTAATGCTTGCATAAGAAACTCTCCATTAATTAATGATTCCTTTCTGCTGAAACCTAAAAGTTTCGGCACAACAACCAACGAAAGTTGGAAGTAATTTAATTCGGATCTTTTAAATGTCGTTGCGTATCACCGGTGGCGACCAATTGGGAGGTTAGAGTTTGCCTAAAAAATCAAATTATGAAGTTTTGTTATTGGAAGTGGAAGAGAAAAACAAAAACAAGATAAAATTGGTCTCCATTTTAAATGAAAGACAAATAGATTTTAGCTGCGCAGTGCACACATACAATGTTAAACACACTAATATATATACATATATATATATATATATATATATATATATATATATATATATATATATATATATATATATATATACAAACATGTCTACATACATGCACATATTTACGTGTGTGTATGTAGATATCATACATATATAGGTGCGTGTGTATGTGTATTCGCTGCCAATCTCGGCCCTACATCCAGACGACAATGAAATAGTACACACATCACAAATGGAATCTCTCAGCTGCTACAAATTTTCTTCATCATGCGATGACGTAGAATTGTTTTTATGCATTTCTCATAGACTGAACATTATTTGTTTTTTCGTCTTGAATATTTGTACTTTTGTAAGGAATCATTTGATAACTAAACGAAATGTGTACATCTACGCGTATATATATATATATATATATATATATATATATATATATATATATATATATATATATATATATATATATATATATATATATATATATATATATATACACATACATATACATATATGTGTGTATCTCTATCTATCTAGCTATATATATATATATATATATATATATATATATATATATATACATAAAAAGAGAGATAGACTGATACGTAGATATATGGTTAGATATACATACATATATATACATTGTCAATGTTCTTTGTATAGTGGCGCTGGTTTGACTCAAATTCCGTCGCTAACATAATGCTCTGCGGCGACCATATTTGGGAGCAGTAATCCAGACGACTGAAGACAAATGTCCTCCATAGGAGTAGCAAGATATCCTAATTTGTGGTTCTTAATGATCTAAGGATCCATCCAGTTACTCGCCTGCACAGGGTTGTCATCCTGGCAATACGCACATGGAATGTTGCATCACTACTCATGTGGATTCCTAGGTCACGCTCCGATTCTAACTCTGGGATTACACTGCCTTTTGGTCCTATGTATTCCGATTGTAGTCTGTTTGTGGGCCGATAGTGGAGTGCTTGAAACTTATCAGCATTGAATTGCATGTTATTTTCATCAGCTCATTTATATATTGCATGCAGGTCATTGTGTTGTTTTACTATGTCATTAGGGTCTTTGACTGCTTGAGATAATTTTGTAAAATGAGCGTAGCTGGTGAGAGTGGCTGACTGTACGACTGAGGCATGTTCAAGAGAACCACTACAAACAGTAATGGTCCCGTACAGTTCCCCGAGAAACGCCGCTGCGATCGATGTCTCCTCAGACAGAGCACCATTGGCAGCAACTGCCTGACTTCTGTGATTTAAACAGTCGTGCAGCCACTCTCCCAGTTTTCCAATGATACCAAAGTCACGTAGTTTGTGATATATCATTCCATGATCAAATTTGTCAAAGGCTTTGGTAAAGTCGAGTTATATCACATCCACATTTGAGTGGTTAAACTACTGTTTCAGTACCCAAATATAATGCAGTATCTATGTGAGGCAGCTCCCCCCTGGGAGGAGACGATGTTGCGTGTTTGTGAGTAAGTTATTCTCTTCCAGGAATGTGATCAGTCTCCTGACAACGCGTTCCATGATCTTGCTAACATGTGAAATCAGAGAGATAGGTCTGTAAATTTTAGAATTTGCTCTGCTTCCTCCTTTATGGATAAGGCATATGACAGCCTCTTTTAACAGTTTGGGAAGTTTTCCACATTCAAGGAAACTGAAAAAGTATCTACAGTGATTTTGCGAGAGCTTTCTTGCATGTTTTTAGGAGAACAGATGGAAATCCATCTGAGCCCGTTGCTGAGTAGGAGCTCATCTCACCAATGGCTAATATTACATTTTCCTTTTTATGTCGATGTAATCGATGGTTGCAGTGTTGAAAAACTCCTTAGGCTCGGCTACTTGCCAGTTTCCCAGTGGAGAGGTGAAGGCACTCAGGAATTGCTTATTTAGTACTTCACATAGACTACGGTAACCAGCATATTTGACGCCAGGACCTGTCTAGACATATTAAGAATAACTATGTGAATAATCGTTCAAGAGTTCGCTGTGCATGGTGCAAAGAACGCTTTGCTATTCCATATCTATCTATCTATCTATCTATCTATCTATCTATCTATCTATCTATCTATCTATCTATCTATCTATGTGTGTGTGTGTGTGTGCATGTATGTGTGTGTGCATGTGTGTGTGTGTGTGCGTGACCACACGCGTACGTGTGTCTATTTAGATCGGCCTAGTGGCCTGTTACTCTTCAAGCAAGACGACTGGACTCAGTCGATCTTGTGTAAAGAAGTGGTTACATGCCGTAGTAACGCTGTATTAAGTTTCTCGTTCAGCCGAAATAAACTACAATATTCTGCTGGTCTATGCTTGTTTCCCGCAACTTCGTCGCCGGATCATTATTCAACCACAGATAAAATATATCTGTGTGCGTGTGCATATGTATGTATGTATGTATGTATAGATGGATTGATGGATGGATGAATAGATAGATGGATGAATGGATGAATGAATGGATGGATGGATGGATAAATGGATGAATGGATGGATGGATGGATGAATGTATGTATGTATGTATGCATGTATATATGTATGTATGTATGTATGTATGTATGTATGTTTTTTTTAGTTTTATTTAAGTTCTTAAGAGAGTTCGAGCCGGTAACAAAGCACCAGGACTTTTTGAGTTAAGAGAGTTCCCAATGATTGTAAATATGCGGTTGGGTTGTTGTGTTGGATGAACTGTCGATGCACACCCCCAAATATGTACATCTCTTCACATAAGAATTTCACATGGAGAATTTTTGGAATGTTATACAAATCTTCCCTGTGCCACAAATAAATTGGATTTGGAGAATCTGCGTCAGTTTTCCTTTCTCTGTCTTCGATAAACCTAGCATTTCCAGGTTTTTGTGTAAATGTGTTAGTTCGTAACCTACTGCACCTATGATGAGAGATACAAATGAGGATTTATACAAGGGGTACAAGAGCTGTAAGTTCCGCATTAATTCACCGTAAAGGTTCTCTTATTCTTGGACTTTTGATGGTACGTTCACATGTGCTGCATATATGTATGTATGTGTGTACGTGTGCGTGCGTGTATGTGTGTGTGTGTGTGTGTGTGCGTGTGTGTATGTGTGTATGGAACAAGGTGTGGTGTATGGACATAGTTGCTTAGAGTGAAGGTGTATGGACAAACAAATCAAAAGATTGCAGATAAGTTCCAACTACAGGGACATGTTAATTTATTGTTATGACAATGGTGACATAGATGCAGAAACACACACACACACACGCACGCACACATTCACACATGCACCCGCACACACACTGGTTGTGTAAACAGATACCATTATAGAGTTTCACTGGCAGCGGTGCGTGGGAGTCTTTCGCTTTCCTTTACCGTTGTCAGACGTGACTGGATAACGAGGTTCTGAGAAAGAGAGAAAGATATATTGCCAAAAGCTAACCCGTTAGTGCCAACCGTTCCTGCAACCATTTCCTGTGTATGTATGCTTGCACGCGTGTGTGAATGCATGTATATGTATGTGTGTGTATGTATGTATGTATGTATGTATGTATGAATGTACGTATGTATGTGTGTATGAATGTGCGTGCGTGAGTGTGTATGTGTGTGTGTGTGTGTGTCTGTGTGTATGTTCATGTATTTATCCATGCATCTAGCTCCATCTGTCCATACTTTCATCTATGCATTTATACATGCATACATACATATAAACATACACATTTATATATACATATAATAAATGTATATATATATATATGTTTGCGTGTGTGTGTGTGTGTGTGTGTGCATATGTATTTATATATATACATACATGCATACATATATAGATATCTTTATGTATATATAAATATATAGATAGATACATATATATGCACATATATACATATATGCACACACACACACACAAACACACACACACACATATATATATATTCGTGTATATATATATATATATATATATATATATATATATACGTATCTACATACAAGTGAAGCTGAAAGACTTGTAATTCTCTCCTGGCAGCCGCTAAAGCTACTTAGAGAAATAAGAGTTCTTAGTCGAACTTTCGTAGCCAAGTATTGCTACTTCAGCAAACTACGCGGTTCGATACACACACACACACACACACACACACACACACACACACACACACACACACACACACACACACACACACACACACACACACACACACACTCAATTCTATCTCTGTGTGCATTAATATGCATATATATGTGCTCGTGTTTATATGTCTACCCATATATATTTATATATATATATACATACACATATGTTGGTGTTATCGCTCTGCCTCTCTCTCTCTCTCTCTCTCTCTCTCTCTCTATATATATATATATATATATATATATATATATATATATATATGCGCACCCATTAATGGAATGAATAATAAAACGTTGTAATGCATGTGTATACAGAGACAAAAGAAAAAAAAGTGTTCTTTTTATTGTGTATCGATTCGCTGTATGGTTGTCGTCTTGCTTGTTGGTTATTTGTGATTGGTTAAAAGGTAGGTTGTGTTGATGAGGCGAATTAAGAAGAAATATTGAATAAATAGCTTAAATAGATACGAAAGAGACAGAGACATAAATATATTACTGTCTATATGGTAGACACTAATACGGAGGCACATATACACATATCTATATATACACAAATATAAATGGATCTACAAACATATACACGTGTATGTACATAGGTAGACATGCACACATTCATAAATGTATGTGCGTGTGTGTATGTGTGTGTGTGAAAGAGAGAGAGAGAGAGAGTTAAAGGGGAGAGATGAGAATGGGAAATGCCTGAAAAACGAGGAAGTTTTGATGTAATTCAATCTACTTAATAGCGGTTAGAATATTTGGTGCCGATAATTGGTGGGAAAATCTCGGGACATTCCAAGATATGTCAAGATTTATTTGAATTGCAGAACACTTTGTGTCAAGAGACTAACAGAAAGAAAAAGAAAAGAATCTGAAACTGAAGAATACCGCCAGCATAAAGTAAGATGAAAGGCAAAAGAACGGCTAAAGTGAAAAACGATTTCATTACAAAATAAGTTTTATTCTAAAAGAACGTGTTGTAATTCCAAGTATTTTCTTCACAGCATATATGAACTTAGTGTGTTGTGGTTTGCTTCAATCTTCCGGTATTTAAATTAACCAGTGGCAATGCCACGGCGAGTCAGGTTAAAACATCTTCACATATTCTGTGGAAAACATTCTACACGATACAGTGCAGTTATATAATTTAGCTAGATCAAATAATACTATTCTGATATATATATATATATATATATATATATATATATATATATATATATATATATATATATATATATATATATATATATATATATATGGAATTTACAAAAAAAAAAAAAGACGAAGACAGGTGTATTAGTTTAACCATCGGGAAGGTGAGAATGTCTTTTACGTTTCGAGCCTACGCTCTTCTATATATATATATATATATATATATATATATGCTTACTCACACACATACAGATCTACACACACAACGTATATATAATTATATATGTACTATTTAACAGTGCGTTAGATTTTGCTTTTTACGTATTAAAAGCTATCCGTAAACTAAATCTGTTAAGAATTCTGAAACCTCTCACGATTCTGTGAAAAAAAAAAAAAGAATTCATTAGGAAACAAAAGGAAAAGGGAACCGATTTTGCAATTGAATTTCTCCCCATTAGACTTTCCGCTCAGCTGGTCATTTAATCACAATTTTTGGAAAAATAAACATAAAATTAGCTTTAATATGCATAAATCTAACTTTATTGCTAACAATATTAATTTCACATTATATGGAAGCCAACACAATACATTTACGGAAGCTTTCAGCAATCTCTTTTCTAGTTTCCTTAAAGAGGGAAGGGTTGTACACATGACCATTTTTAGGGTTTCTGTGATTGGCAACAGAGATGAAGGGGGAAATTATCCAAAGACCGAAATCCTCATCATTATTGTTTGCACAGAATGGCACTCAAGGAGGCGGCGGCGGGGGAGGGGGGTATTAGAATGGGCGGTACTAGTCGTTTATTGTATATGCGTTTATAAATATGATTAGAGCGTAATTAGCAGGCCTGTGACGAAGGTAATAATTTCTGTAGACTATGAAACGATAACTCTCGACGTGTCTCATGACTTGCTGATGGCAACCACAACTCATAAATAACGATCATTAATTAACACTCTAAGGTGGTGAGCTGGCAAAATCGTTAGCGCGCCGGACAAAATGCTAAGTGGCATTTCGTCCGTCAGTACGTTCTGAGTTCAAATTCGGTTGAGGTCGACTTTGACGTTCATCTCTTTAGGGGTTGATAAAATAAGTACCTGTTGAGCACTGGGGTTGATGTAATCGACTCACCGGAAATTTTAGGCCTTGTTACTATAGCAGAAGTCTTATTAATGCGTAGATTAAGGTAGCGAGCTGGCAAAATCGTTAGCACGTCCAGCAAAATGTTTAGCGACATTTCTCCTCCGAGATCAACTTTGCCTTTCATCTTTCTGGGATCGATAAAATAAAATACCAGACAAGTAGTGAAGTTGATGTTATTGAATCGCCCACTTCCTTATAATTTCAGGTTTTGTACGTCTAGCTGAACGAAATATTAATTCAGCGACTCTATTAGCACAGTTGCAAATGCAGATATGGGAAACGTTAACAATATCATAATTAAATAAACCGCAGCTGCTTTATCAAATATATTAATTTATGAAAGCATATAACATGGAAGAAGATTGTTTAACTTTATATAAAACATTTTCAATTTATTTCTTTATTCTTTTCACTTGTATAATTTTTTGAGTGCTGAAAATATTAAATGCCAATTACAGTCATTAAAATATTGGCCCCAAATTAATAAGTTTTATTTTAGATAATTAACAGACTAGATAATGTTATAGGCTATAAAAAAAAAGAAAGAAAAGACTATTGACTCTGCTGCAAATATCCTCCTACGATATGGTTATATATGTTTTTTTTTAAAACATGTAGAATATGTGTTATAAACATTTAGAATTCTTTCCCACATTAAACATGATTCTTATTAAACGTTTACTTTTTAAAATCATTAAATCTCTTAGACGTTCCTTTCTCCAAAACTCCAACCCATTCTTGTTTCTTTGCTTCTTTTACTTTCATGGTACCTTCCTCCATTTATCTTTTATCTGTTATAGTTTACTTGCTTCAGTCATTGGATTGCAGTCATGCTGGAGCACCGCCTTGGAGAATTTCGAGTCGAATCCATCAATCGCAGTACTTATTCTTTTTTAAAGCTTGGCATTTGTTTCATCTTTCTCTTTTCCTAAACCGGTAAGTTACGTGGACGTAAACACAACTACACCGGTTGTCAAGCGTGTGTATGTGTGTCTGTATATATATATATATATATATATATATATATATATATATATATATATATATATGAATATATATATATATGCTGTATATTATATATATATATATATATATATATAAAGTAAAACTGAAAAATACATATTAAGTACGGGGCAAAATAGCAAAAGAAGTCTTACTCCTCCTCTGATGTCGACTATTTATTACTACCTGTTTCGTGCTTTTAACAAGACAAGAAAACTTCATAAGACAGCAACATCGAGAAATATTTAAAATATAAAATTTGTGGAGAGTTAGGGCTTCGAACGAACAAACGACACCAGAGTGGACCGAGGGGCATCTTTCAGCTTCTGTCTACCAGATCTACTCACAAGGCTTTGGTTGGCACAAAGCAATAGTAACAGGCACTTGCCACGCAGTGGGACTGAACTCAGAAACATATGATTGGGTTCTCTCTTCCTGATTTTTGTTTTTCTCAAATCGGAAATGTTTAATATATATATATATGTGTATATCTGGCGGGGCTCGACGTTTGAGCTGAGAATGTGTAAGTAAAAGCCGCAACGCTATACTTCTCTTCTTTCAACGCCAAAACCTTCACATAGTTTGCTTCCATAATAAAATACAGGCTTTTGTTGAAGCACATGCTTTAGGTGAAATTTCTGCAAAAGTATTCATGATTTTATTGGCAGAGAATTATTAGAAATTCCAACGAATTGATTTCCATGTTGAAGCAAACTAAAATGATTACACAGTTGAATGGGAAAACGAGGAGCGAGAGTGGGTGTTAAAATAACAGTAGCCATTATTTAGATTCATTTCTAGAAACAGAAATATTTTTACTGATTAAATAATAAGCAGCAGGAATTAAATTCTTTTCACATTTAAAAAATAAACAGCATTAATAGGCGCCGAATTAACAAGAGTCGAACGCCCTCTGGTGATTCTGCCAACTCACCGATTTCAAAACTTTAGTCTTCAGGTTTTCATTTTTTCGACTTCGGTAAGAAAAATAATCCGCTGCAGTGTAATGGATGGGCGAAACTGAAAGCCGTGTGGTATTTCTTACGACTCTTTGGATTGTGAGTTCAAATATCGTCATAGTTCGGTCGGCCGATAGATTTGACCCGTCGCCCACTTTAACACCACCACCTGGTACCCTGACCCTGTAACCAGAAGACACTACTCTCTTACAAGCATTCGGGTCAGGTCTCTACTTTCTTTCCACTCTCAGAAGCTACTGCCGTAAGCACTACCTTTCCCCCCTGACCAAATGTTATAAAAGAATTAAGGCTTTTAAGTTTTTTGTTTTCAATGTTGAAAGTATTCAGATGATTCATAACAAACTTACTGTTCCCAGTAAGTATTTTAGGTACATTACTGATAGGTACATTGTTAATCAATTGAGGCAAATTGAACGACCTGAGAAAATTAATGCTACTTTCGTCAGAGCATTCTGGTTATAACAAGCAGAGTATATATACATAACATATATATGTATGTATACACACACACACACACACGCACGCACACACACACACACACACACACACACACACACACACACACACACACACACATATATATATATATATATATATTTATATATATGTGTGTGTATATATATATATATATATATTTAACTTGAAGACACTGGTTCTATAACTAATATTTTGGGGAAACAAAATTTCCCCAAATCAATTGGTATATATTATGTATATCAACAGGATTCAATTAACAGAAGAAAAGAAAATGGGGAGTTGAAAGTTAATAATTATTTATTAATAAAGTGATACTTCACACTTCCTATAGCTGTTTCAATTGAGCTGATTAAATAAATTACAAATTTATGATTTAAATTTGCATTTATAAGGTATAAACACAATATCATCAGAGAAAAAGATACGCAATAAAAGACTCCATGTTGACCCCTTCGTTCATATTGGCAGACTAAATATATGGAGTTATTTTATTTATATTTTTTGTGTGCGTGTGAGGATTAACGGATTAATTTGAATATTATAAGAAATGAAGTAAAATGAATAAAGTAGAATAAAATAATATAAAAAGTAAAAACAATAAATTGAAAATAAAAAGGTATAAAATATGAAATAGATAAAATAGATAAAAATAAAATAAATAAATAAAAGTAGAAACAAAAATGATATGAGATAGAACAGAATAGAATCTATGTATTGATCAGTGCTCGTTGGTTGGAGAAGCGATTAAGCGCTTCAGATAATATCTTATCATAACGGTTTCTCAATATATGCGTGTGTGGAATTATATGGTAATAAAAGGCTCACAGTAATAATTGCATACATACACACGCACGCACACACATATACACACACACATATATATATATATATATACATACACACACATATACACGCTCATACACAGACACACACATATATACACATATATCTATATGCATACACATGTGCATATATTAATGTATACATAAATGCACAGCTACGCGAATACACACACATAAGTACGTAGATAAGACATATAATCATACACACATATACACATTATAACCTTCAGTTCAATCACATTTGTTTATATTAAGCGTGATTTAATTAATAGTTCTATTAAATACATTTACATAAAATGATAATCATAGGTATTTATCTACCATATAATCGGCACGATGAATATACTATTTGCTTACATTCTATTTGCTTACATAATGTTTATTTGTTTACATTCTAGATAGATAGGGCTCTTGTGCATTACGTCATCCCAAATGTAGTTTATAGAAAGAATTTCGGGATATTATCAATATATGAAACTTTATAGTTACAAGTTTCGTTTACATCTTTATGTATTTTATTCAAAGTATTATCATTTTCGACGGAGTATTATCATCATCATCATCATCATCATTATTATTATCATTATTATTATTATTATTATTATTGTTATTCAAATTTTCTTCCATTTCTCGCCGAGTGTTTTCCATACACCTAGGGTAGAGAAACTCATTGTATGCATTCCCAGTTTACACACGCAAATTCACAGGTAAAAATATGTATTAAAAAATTTGATAAATAAATTCATGAATGGATGTTGTTTTCACAGCGATAATGCTCTTCTCAGTACATGAGTCATTCCAGTTAACACGATTTTTTGCACTTCCTGTAGGGATGGTAAGCCTGGTATCATTTTCAAATAAGTTTCAGTACCTTTTTTTTTTATCATTCCTCGAGATCCTACAATCACTGGTACGGTAGTCGCCTTGAAATGTCACATTATTATTATTATTATTATTATTATTATTATTATTATTATTATTATTATTATTATTATTAGAGATGTCACACAGTATACAATATCGTGAGGTTGTTGATTGAAGATATTGTGTCTACCAGGGGTTTGTACTGTTTGTCAACTCACAACTAGGACCTCAGACAGTCAGTACTTTATGCAATATGTGTGCAGTTCCAAGTAATGCTGACTTTTGCAAATCACACCCGTCGTTTCTGTGCATTATCAGTGTGTTAGTTGAGTATTTCCCATATTATACAAATAATTATATAATTATATAACTATGACCGAGCAATAACTGTGTTTTTGCACACCATCAGGTGAGTGACTTTGAGAACACTGCTGGAACACTTATAGTTTCCCTAAATATCTATCTATCTATCTATCTATCTATCTATCTATCTATCTATATATATATATAGGTACTTATCCTTGCATATATTAACACGTAGTTAAATATCAAAATAATTTTAGACACATGCATAACTAATAACTTCGCATAAACAACGAAACATTCTTAAGGCTGCCCCTATAATGATTAACTGCGATGTAAAAGGTTGCGTTAATACCAGATGTCATAATGGTAAAGTATCTAATAGTTATGTCTAATGTATGATGTTTGTGTAACTGCCGTGTGCATCCCTTTATTGTTTTCATATAAATTGTTGGCTTAAAAGACGTATTCAGTAATATTCAACCTTTGTTGGTGGAGAAGATGAATTATGTGGTTGTGCGTGGTACAATATTGTGTGTTGGTTTTGTTTTTAATTTTCATTTCAATGTCTATAGTGAAAGGGATGCATTTAACCTTTGGCAATCATGTGTTGCTCGGTTTTGCTGAGTGTCAAGCTTTCGGCAGTCATGAATCATATGTTTATACTTGTAGGCAGTGCAAAACAAACCACAAATCAATAATATACAGCTCATAATAAACCTTAACACACACACACACACACACACACACACACACACACACACACACACGTGTTTATATATATATATACACACACATACACATATATATATATATATATGTATATAGATAGATAGATATACTCTTTTCTACTCTAGGGAACAAGCCCGAAATTTTGGGGGAGGGTGGCAGTACGCAGCCGGTACTTAATTTATCGCCCCCTAAAGGATGAAAAGCAAAGTCGATCTCGGCAGAATTTGAACTCAGAACGTAAAGACAGACGAAATACCGCTAAGCATTTCGTCCAGCGTGCTAACGTTTCTTATTTCTTTATTGCCCACAAGGGGCTAAACAGAGAGGGTACAAACAAGAATAGACAAAGGGATTAAGTCGATTACATCGACCCCGGTGCGTTGCTGGTACTTAATTATCGACCCTGAAAGGATGAAAGGCAAAGTCGATCTCGGCAGAATTTGAACTCAGAACGTAAAGACAGACGAAATACCGCTAAGCGTTTCGTCCAGCGTGCTAACGATTCTGCTAGCTCGCCGCGTTCGCACCAGTTCAATATTATTGCCGTAATTACTCTCCCAAGACACAAGATTCGTTATGAAAAACACGAATTCACATTAAAAATCTTGTTCAAACCAAATACAAAAACGAAGTATATATATATATATATGTACATACATACATACATACGCACATATTCACATATATACATACATAAATACATACATACATACGTATATATATATTTCTATTTTCTATTTTCTATTTTCTCGCCCTGTTTACTTCTGTGTTCCTTTCTGTCGAAGAGCATAGGCTCGAAACGTAAAAGACTTTCTCACTTCCGGAGCGTTAAACTAATACATTTGTTTGTTGTTTACACACCCGTCTTCGTCTTTTGTTTTTGTAAATTCTTGCTATATATATATGTGTGTGTGTGTGTGTGTGTGTGTGTGTGTGTGTGTGTATGTGTATACATATATGAATATGTGTGTGTCTGAGTGTATCTGTGCGTGTGCGTGTGTGCGTGCTCGTGTGCATGCGCGCGCGCATATATATATATATATATATATATATATATATATATATATATATATATATATATATATATATATATATATATATATATATATACGCCGGACTAGTGTACGTATGACGCTATGTAGTTGGCATGTGATGTTATTATACAGTTATGTGATTGATGTGTGGATACTATTGAATTATTGTTCGAGATTCTTTCGGGCTCTCTCCAAGTGTTTAGCGGATGAAATCCTGAATTGGTCCCCTTCAAGGGAATATCATTTGGCACCACTGCACAGCCATACCAACCACTGTGGTGGTTTGAATTATGACATTCCACTAACGCCCACCACTAAGATTTTAAGGCAGAAGTGACTTGTTGTTTCTGGGTGAAGAGTGACGAGACTAGTAAAGCACTGAAGCGATGGTTACTCATTTAAGGAAATAGGGTAATGCTCTCCAGACATGTCCACCACATAAGAGGTCTGTCTTTCAGGTTGACAACCATTTACAGCAGACAAATCCATGTTTGTAGACTCGCGCTGTTAACGAGAAACCTAAGATATCAGCATTGTATTATGACAGTAATTTACATAATAAATGATAAGATGCCTGCCTGTTTGCATGTATATGTATATATATATATATATATATATATATATATATATATATATATACACATGTATAACAGATGAATATAAATATATTTGTATATATGTATGTCTATACGTAGGTGTTTGTTAGCACGTGCGCGCGCGCGCCTGCAGAAAATTCACAAAGTGGGACATTGTAATATTCGGTTGATAATAAACCGAAATTTATGTAATTTTCTGCAAACAAGTGTTAAGTCTTCTTTGCATTGTTTTTTTAAAAAGATTTCTCCACACACTTACACGCAGATACACGCTCACACATATAAACGCATAAACATGTATTTACAAATGGAAGTTTTAGATTTTACGTGCATGTGTATATGTGAGCTCAGTTCTAAGCGAATGATATTTCATATTCAGACAATAAATACTTAAATAATACACAGATGACAATGAAACAATTCCACTATATCTGCAACAACCTTTCTGTTTCGATGTTATTAACACAACTCGGGAACAATTTATCAAACCATTGCGCTAGAGATAGCGTTCTAATAGTTATGTTTCGTGGTTGATGGCATTTTGTTCTCTATCTAATGAGAAAAGCACTGCGATGTTATTTCTACTTAAACAATTCCACGAAAGCTAAACACAGATTGAGTTAACGAAGTTCTCACACGCAACTTTTAGCGTCAGAACACTGGATTCTGTTTATAAATTGAGACAAGATAGAAACATCATAATGGTTAGAGGAGAGATATTACCATATATACATATACATACATACATATATATATATATATATATATATATATATATATATATATATATATATATATATATATATATATATATATATATATATATATATAGATATATATATATAATAGAAATAGGTTTCAAAGAGAAAATAGACTACATGTGGTATGAATAGAGAAAAAGCAAAAAGGAAAAAGAGAAAATGCACATTGGATATTAAAAAAATAAAGGCTTTTTTATGAAAAGTCACGATATAAATATACAATTGTATGAACTGAATTAAGAGGTATAAAAGTCATCATTTTGAATTATTAAAGAGATTCAAAGTCATACCGGTATCGTCAAAGTCAGTGAACAGCTTTTGACGATACCGGTATAACTCTGAATCTTCTTTAATAATTCAAAATAATGACTTTTATTCCTCTTAATTTTACCCCAGTTCATCCAATTGTATATTTATATCGTTACTTTTCATAAAAAAAGCCATTATTTTTTTAATATCCAGTGTGCATTTTCTCTTTTTTCTTTTTACTTTTCCCCTATACATATACATACATACATACATACAAATATATATATATATATATATATATATATATATATATATAGTAATATCTCTCCTCTAACCATTATGATGCTTCTATCTTGTCTCAATTTATAAACAGAATCCAGTGTTCTGACGCATATATTAAAAATAGAGAATAGACAAGGTATATATGTAGACATATACATACATGTATATATATATGTATGTATACGTATATATACATATATACATATATAAGTGTGTGTATATATATATATATATATATATATATATATATATATATATATATATATATATATATATATATATGGGAGAATGTACGAAAAAAAACAACAACAGACGAGGACAGGTGGTGTAAACAACAAAAGGATGTATTAGTTTGACGCTCGGGAATACAGAAAGTCTTTAACGTTTCGAGCTACGCTCTTCAACAGAAAGAATACGGAGAAAACAAGGAGAAAAACAAGGAGAAAAAATACATATATATATATATATATATATATATATATATATATATATTACATACAAAAATAAGAGGAATGGCCAGCAAAAGTGGACTCCTATATGCTAGAAATAGATGCCGAATCATCTAACATATTTTTTCGTGGTTAGATGATTCGGCATCTATTTCTAGC
>NC_142937.1:80197772-80205272 GCF_046866305.1 Octopus bimaculoides | reverse complement strand
GCTTAGCTTTTACTGGGCTTGTTTCCTGTATGTCTAATTCTGAGATTTGATGTATTTGGAGTTCACTTTGCCTGTTTTGTTACTGAGTATGATGCTTTCTTGTCTTCATGCTTTAAGACAAGTTTTAACATCCAGTCATCAGAATTTTTCAGGTAGGTGTTTAAGCCAATTGTGGCAACCTCCATTGTTAATTCCAATTGTAATATTCCAAGACCACCCTCTTTTCTTGGCAAATAAAGTCGTTCTATATCTGCCTTAGGGTGGTGCATTCTCTGGGAATGCATTCAACCAGAAGTTAGTAATTTTATCCTTTCCTGTAGACTTCCATTTGCTTAACATCCTGAGAGCAGATCTTACATCCTCTACCTTGATACCCTCCCACTTTTGCTCTTCTAAGGAGTCTAAATCAGTAGATATTCTATCAATCCAATGGGCCTTTTTTATTGAGCGTTTTTTCCGTCTGCCCAGATTTCCTGCACTTCTTTTGATGGGACACACATTACTGTAACTGATATTTTTCCTGTAAAATATTTTGGGTGTATTTTTGAACATGTTGTTGTCCTTGAAGAATCTAGCGCGCTTTTCATACCTTGCTATGGGGGCAGCTTTAGCACATACCTTTTGCTTGATGGTTTCTATGGTGCTATCGATGCCAAGTATGGTTTTCATATTATACTTATTCTTTAATTTTCGGATTTTTGTTGGTGTGATAGTCTTGTCAAACTTAAGGTTTATTATTATTATTATTATTATTATTATTATTATTATTATTATTATTATTATTATTATTATTATCATTATTATTATTATTATTATTATTATTATTATTATTATTATTATTATCATCATCATCATCATCATCATTATTATTATTTATTATCAAAGTCAGAACTGCTGCTGCTGCTACTACTACTACTACTACTACTACTACTACTAGTAGTAGTAGTAGTAGTAGTAGTAGTAGTAGTAGTAGTGTTGCTGCTACAACTACTACTAGTAGTAGCAGTGGCAGCAGCAGCAGCAGCAGCAGCAGCAATAGCAGCAGCAGCAATAGCAGCAGCAATAGTGGTAATGAGATTCCGTGAGTAGCAAAAAGACGAGATTCTAGTGTTTGATGGATGGAGTAAAGAAGTAAACTTTGTTTGATAAATCAACGTTGGTCTTGATGTCCATGGTGACTACCACAAGGACCGTGAAGGAAGGTGGTATGGTGCTTACATTACGTTCCTATGCTGTATGTCAGTGCCTGTTTGAGTGTGTGTGTGTGTATATATATATATATATATATATATATATATATATATATATATATACACAAATGTACACACATATACACGTACATATACACATATACATTAAGATACATACACATACATATACATGCATACACACTCACATATGGATATATATACATACAAACAAATACACACGTAAATGTATATATCTTTAGTGAGTATGCATGCATACGTATAGATATGTATGCATAATGAATATATATACATATATGTGTGTGTGTGTGAATGTATGTATGTATTATTAATATACATGTAAATGTGTATTTGTGTGCGTGTGTATGTATATACACGTATATACAGGACTGACGTGAGAGTCTGTCTTTAGATATATATTCGTGTTTTTCTTTGTGTGTGAGAGAGTGAGAGAGTGAGAGAGGGAGAGAACGTATGCATCTGCTTGTGTAGATATATATTATAAATACATACAAACCCACACATATCACGTATATATAATTGACAGTTTCCAAAGCGTTTGCTCTTCTCCAAACGAAATTTCATCAGTGATTAAGAGGAGAGGAGGAGGACGAAAAGTAGACGCGGGGGTGGGGAAGAGAATGTGAGTTATTAAAGGAAAGGGAAATCCGGCTGGATTGATTTATTGGTAAGAATAGGCTGGGCCTACATACATAATTCTACACACATTTATATAAATATATACATACGTGTATGGATACACACACGCACCTGCTTTTATAGATATATACATGCACACATACACCTATACATGCACACACACACACACACACACACACACACACACACATACATATATATATATATGTATATATATATATATGTATATATATATGTATATATATATATATATATATATATATGTATATATATATGTATATATATATATATATATATATATATATATATATATATATATATATATATATATATATATATATACATGCATATATTCATATATATAATATAAAATATATACACACATACATACGTATGTATATATGTATGTATATACGTATGTATACATAGACATAAGCACATTTGGTGTAAACTTTGCAGAACCATTAGAGTGTCGCAAAGAATTCCGCGCAGAAGCCTAAGTTCTGAGTTCAAATCACGCTAAGTACAAATCAACGTGGTTTTTCCTAATTTCCGGGGCCGTGGGTTGATGAATAAAAGATGTCTTGAAGTGCTTGGAAGCGGTTTTGACACCATTTAATGATTGTTCACCAAAAACATTTGACGAGAAATTAGTTCAGTTGAAACAGATGATCCTCATTCTGAGAAAATCGACCAACAGGAAATTAATGCAAAACAGTCGGAAAGTAATGAATAAACAGCACCGTAATTAGTCATCATTATTCATCGTAATTAGTCGCCATTGATAGACATTATATGAATATGCATTTATTAATTTTAAATGTGCTTTTATTGAGAAGGCTTTTACAGGTAAAGATTGTTTTGTTTTTTTTACTAAAGAACGGTTCTCGTTTATAACAAAAGTTTCATCATCGACGTGATTTGAAAAATATTCTGATTACGGAAATATTCAGCAAAAAAAATATTCCTGAGGCGACTATACAACTTCGTGGAGTCACAGACATTTGGATAAAAATGTAGACACATTTGATAAATTCTGGAATAAGTCAGAAATAATTAGAATTTATGGAATTTACTTGTTAAAAAAAACTGTTGAACTTTTACAAATGGCTGAACTTTCTGGATTCACTTTTGATTTGGAATAAAGCATATTTACATTTATAACTGATGAAATAACTATCATGGCCAAAATTGGTGAAGTTATTCACTGCAAGGCTCGATGTGATAGCAACAGCTTTGCTATGTACAATGGTTTTATATGTTTTAGTGAAACAGAATAGATGTTCCTTTTCCTCCTTTCTGCTCCTATCCGCATACTTTCCATGCCCCACCCCCAGCCACTCCAATTTCTCTCACTATCACCTATTACACTCACCTCTTCACAATTTCTAAATGTCTCCCTTTACCCTCTTCAATCCCCTCTCTACCACTTAGTCTCCCACTCACTGCTATCTAAGAGTAAGTTTCGATGCATCTCCAACGCCATCTATTTATCTCTCTGTCTTTCTCTCTCACTCTGTCTCTTTCTCTCTAACTTTCTCTTTCTTTCCTCTCTCTTTTCCTACTGGTGTAGCTAAGTAACTCCCCTATCCGTCCAGCATACTTTAACCTCTCAACCGTCCCAAAGCCACCTCCCGCTGCTCCACTCCCTCTTCCAACTGAGAAGCCTTCATCTCGCGAGTTACGCAGAGACCTCGCTGGTGTTGGTGCCACATAAAAAGCGCCCAGTCCACTCAGTAAAGTGTTTGGCATTAGAAAGGGCATCCAATTATAGAGACCCTGCTAAAACAGTAAAGTCTGGTGCAGCTCTCCGGCTTGCCAGCTCTAGTCAAACCATCCAGACCATGCTAACATGGAAGACAGATGTTAAATGCTGCTGCTGCTGCTGCAGCTGATGATAATGATGATGAGGATGATGATGATGAGGATGATGAGGATGAGGATGATGATGATTTTGGACTGTTTCTAAAATCTATGTCTAAAATATATTTCTAAGATAGAAATACTTGCCACGAGAAAAAGAAAGTGAAACTCTAATACGTTTCAATGAAAGATGATATTTAAAACTCCATCGAATATACATTCCAAAAAACAATAAAATCCCATTGTAAGGAACCCCTAAAACAAAGACCATTCTGTAGCTACAAAACTAAGCAAGTTCTCCATTGTTAACTAAACAACATCTCTGACACATTAACACAAATCTTCCATTAAGTCTGTCGTAGTCTACCTTTTTATATAAAAATTAATTTTTGATATACTTTTTTACTCTTTTACTTGTTTCAGTCATTTGACTGCAGCCATGCTGGAGCACCGCCTTTAGTCGAGCAAATCGACCCCAGGACTTATTCTTTGTAAGCCTAGTATTATTCTATCGGTCTCTTTTTGCCGAACCGCTAAGTTACGGGGACGTAAACACACCAGCATCGGTTGTCAAGCGATGTTGGGGGGACAACACAAACATATACACACACACATACATACATATATATATACATATATACGACGGGCTTCTTTCAGTTTCCGTCTACCAAATCCACTGACAAGGCTTTGGTCGGCCCGAGGCTATAGTAGAAGACACTTGCCCAAGGTGCCACGCAGTGGGAATGAACCCGGAACCATGTGGTTGGTAAGCAAGCTACTAACCACACAGCCACTCCTGCACCTATATGATAAAAAAAATATACGAAAAGATGTGTATATATACGGTGGAACCTCGGAATCATGCTAAATGGAAACTAATTTTCTCGTTGGAAATTCAAGAGAAAGCACAGCGAATTCAAGCAGGGATGGTCAATGGGCGAAAGCAAGACAGCAGTAGATGCTTTCTCTTTCATATTCTTAGCTTGCCACCAACCGTTGTTGCTGAATTGCGTGTTCGTCACACGAGGCACTGTTCGTCAAGCGAAACGTTTTATGTTAAAAAATTGTTCGTAAACAGATTTGTTTGAGAGGCATTCATAAACCGAGGTTCAACGGTATATATATATATATATATATATATATATATATATATATATATATATATATATATATATATATATATAAAAGATAATAAGAGTGAAAAAACTACAGAAGGCTTGTGTTACATGGTTAAAGTATATATTTCAATTATGTCAGAAAAATGTTATAAATTTTTTTTGGTATATAAACATTGTATTTTATATATATATATCCTAGAAATTTCACACTGCCTCCACTTTGCTACACGACCCGCATTAGACTTCTCACTCATACTATCAGCGAACTGGGAGTCTAACTACGGTGCTTCTGTAGCACTTACATAGCCTCACCTGCCTTTTTGGGGCTTCTGGATTCAAAAACTTCTCATATATATATATAGTCAGTTGGCTGCGTCTCGTGTTTCCGAGCTTGCAATCCAGTTCATTTTCCTGGGTGTTTGAACCGCAGATGGCTCCGCAATCCAAGGGTGGCATGAAACATACGTGGACATTGTGAACAAGGATAGAAGGGGTTGGTTTGAGAAGGAGAAGGCTCTGCTTTCTCTCTCGTCTCTTGAGTTCAGCTCTTGCGACTCGGACTTTCTCGAAGTCTGCAGAACCCGTTTTGATGGTGTGCCTCCAGAGGGGTCATTTAGGACATCTCAATGTGTCTGATGGTAAAAACACCTGACAGAAAGTTATAGGTAAGCGAGACAATCGCATCAGGTCCTTGTCAGAGCGACAGACATCGATGTTTCACTATTGCTGTGACTTTTCAATGCCACATACCGAACAAGGCCCGCTACAAGCCATAATACCGACTATGAGTATATGCTAAATGGTTTAAAAACCATATATTGTCATGTACCAACGTTTCAAGTCCCAGCGTTTCATGCCATGTATATTTATGTGTGTATATACGTATATACGTGTGCGTATGTCTGCCGAGAGAAAAAAAGAAAGAATAAATAAATCATAAAGGAGGAGAGATTAAGAGAAAAGACAGTCAGACACAGAGGAGAAGTAATGAAATATATGTTCTGTTGAAATAGACTCCGAGATTTTATACTATCCAATCAGATCTAATATTGTCCAATCGCTAACACCAATCGAATACTGTTCTCTCTTTAATACCGTCCTCTTATACAAACATGCTGTATTATTATTTTTATTAATTTTATGACGCTCAATAGAATACTCCTAAAAAATAGGTCAATAAAAGAATCTGTAGAACATTTTGCATTTGTTAGTCTTGAAACCGCAAACCTCGTCACCACTGTTAAACCATTACTTTCCCTCCTTTTGACCACCATTACCAACATTACTACAGCCAGCGATGTTAACATTTTAGTATTTCGTTCTCCTGCTGTACACACACGTCTCTCCCCCTCTCTCCCCCTCTCTCCCCCTCTCTCTCTCGCTATCTTTCTCTCTCTCTAAAACTACAGCATCCTATTTACAAACTAAGTGGTCATGGTTGTGGCGGTGATGGCTGTGGTAGTGGTTTACTGCTATGTTATTCCTGGTTTTCATTCTTGATCAAGCAAAAATAGAACTAAATCATAAACCTATGGTCGTTGTTGCTGTTGTCATCTCGGTTATTGTTGCTGTAGTTTTACAGTGTGAACACATTGAATGAAAGATAATCTAACACAGGCTGTGTATCTGTGTACATTAAAAGAACAGAATCTCTAGTTTAAATCGTGGATTATTTACAATAATCGGTATGGAATGTACAATGATTGTATCCACAGAAGCTGTGAGTCATTTACTAAACGGACACTGGATGCGTGCATTGAGCGAAATATATTTGAATCTCTGATAACATGAATGGGACACGTTTGAAATGTGATAAAGGCGCCGGTGAAGGGATGAGAACAAGTTAATAATTAAACAGGTAGACAGCTGTACCTGTTTTCAACGCCTGGAGCAAACGACCAGAGGTTTTTGATTTAGTTTGTAGTATAAACGAATTTAATGTGCATTTAAATTTATGAACATTTTAAATACAGCTCTTGAGAGAATCGCGAATGGCCAGGACAAGAGTTCATATCCTGCCCTGCGTAGTTCTTACTTAGTTTCAGGTTATCCGTTACATATGAAACTTGTAATAGAAAACAATTCAGTCATGCTCATTTTATTTTGGACTATATAATCTAACGTATCTATCTTTAAAATGGTGCAGTGTCATCCGAAGGAGGTTTGGCTACTATTTATAGTAGGCCAAGCAACCACAGGAGTCTCTTGTTAACTCGAGTGACTCCATATTCTGTGCGTATAGGTACCATAAGAAGGTATAAAGACATTGCCAAATGATTTGCCGTGTTAGATATAATTCCTTCTGTCTGAATGCTATCTCTTATAAAGTAGAGTACTTTCCAGATAAAAGGTTACATCTAACCGGATTAACGGTACGAAAATCAGAGCTGGATTCCGATTCTGTTGATCTTAGAGGCTGAACAGAGATTACTTTTGACAACAATAGAATTAATTCCAAAAATATGAGATTGGTTTAATAATTAAAAAAATAATCATCCATAACCACACTCTAGGAGAAAGTTAATATATTAGTTAAGCTCTGTTGACGAATAGGATAAGCTATAATCCGTAAATAAGAACCTAAATGATTAGTCTATGCTTTCTCGTAGATTAGATATTTCCAGTCATATCAAAGAAGGACTCATGAGTCT